>NW_025321293.1:0-6054 GCF_019176455.1 Solea senegalensis
AAACACGGTTGGAACATTTTTAATGAAGTAGTCCAATATGAGAAATTCATGATAAATCTGGTGCGTGATGTCGACGTACAGAACACTGGGACGGATCCGAGCTGCTTTTTTAAAAAAAAAAAACAATGTTGATCTGATTTCTGTGGAAATCTGTCTTCTGTTCCAGGGGTTCAGGGTTTTGTGTTTATGTGCTGCTGAGCAGGGCAGCGTCCGCTTCACTGACTTATTCTCCTGTCTGTCACAGGATGGCAGATGTGTCATTAATCTGTGCCACTGTCACATTTATCCAGTAAAGTATGAAACTACAGCCACACTGTGTTTTCTTTTGAGAATTACACAGGGACGTCGTGAGGCTTGCACACGGTCATGACGGGGCCCTCGCGTCCCCACACAAGTCGGGGAGTGCAGCAGTTGGCGTCGACGCCATGGTTACGGTCGACCGTTTTGTTCGTCTGTCTACAAAATCTTCCTGCCAAGTTTCGGCAAATTCGGTGGAACTCGATGTATGCAGAAGTCACAGGGCACTTCCTGTTTTGTGGCAAATGGTGCAAATTCACCAAACACATGTTGCCATCAAAACTATTATTAAACTACTCAAAATTACTACTAAACTACTATCAAAACTACTACTAAACTACTCTTAAAATTACTACTAAACTACTCTTAAGACTACTACTAAACTACTATCAAAATTACTACTAAACTACTATCAAAACTATTACTAAACTACTCTCAAAATTACTACTAAACTACTATAAAAACTATTACTAAACTACTCTCAAAATTACTACTAAAATACTATCAAACTACTACTAAACTACTATCAAAACAACTACTAAACTACTATCAAAACTATTACTAAACTACTCAAAATTACTACTAAACTACTATCAAAACCAATACTACCAACTACTATCAAAACTACTACCAAACTATATCTTCAAACTACTCTCAAAATTACTACTAAACTACTATCAAATCAATACTAAACCTACTCTAGAAAAATACTACTTAAAACTACTTCCAAGACTACTTACTATCAAATTACTTACTAAACTACTATCAAAAACTATTACTAAACTACTCTCTAAAATTACTACTAAACTTCTACTATAAAAACTATTACTAAACTACTTCCCAAAATCATACTAAAATATCATCAAACTACTACTAAACTACTATCAAAACAACTACTAAACTACTATCAAAAACTATTACTAAACTACCCCAAAATTACCACGCCAAACTACTATCAAAACTACTACTAAACTACTATCAAAACGCTACTACTAAACTAATACTTCCTTAAACTACTCTCAAAATTTACTACTAAACTACTCTTATCAAAACTATTACTAAACTACTCCTCAAAATTACTACTAAACTACTACTCAAAACTACTACCAAACTACTATCAAAACTACTACTAAACTACTCCTCTCTAAACTACTAATAAACCACTCTTTCAAAATTACTACTAAACTACTATCAAACCATTACTAAACTACTCTCAAAATTACTACTAAACTACTATCAAAACTACTACTAAACTACTATCAAACCATATTACTAAACTAATTTCAAAATTACTACTAAACCTTATCAACCATCACTTTAAACTACTTCAAACTATTACTAAACCACTCCTCAAAATTACTACTAAAACTACTATCAAAAACTACTACTAAACTACTATCAAAACTACTACTAAATTACTATCAAAACTATTACTAAACTACTCTAAAAATTACTACTAAACTACTATCAAAACTACTACTAAACTATCAAAACTACTACTAAATTACTATCAAAACTCTAAACTACTACCAAAAATCCTAATACTATCAATACTAATAATAAACTACTACCTAAACTACAACTAGACTACTATCAATACTACTACTAAACTACTACCTAAACTACTAAACCACCACTGAAACAACGACTACTAAAACTCAACTTGCAAACGAAGACACTTGTAGGTAGAAAAACAATTCTGCGTTCACATAGAACATGAATGTTCGTGCCGCAGGATCGCTGTATTGTTGCATAGCTAATGTTATCTAAGGTAACAAGCAAACCGGGGTATACTCGATAGATAGACGCTATAATTAATTAAAGGTTTATTTCTATATTGGTTCATTTGTCAGGGACAAAAAAATATATATAATTAAAGTATGAAACTCATGTCTTGCATTTAGAATTTCTGGCAAGGGCTAATTTGTAATCCCTGTCCTTGGTTAGGCTTTTCTTTTTTAATTAAGATAGAAAATAGAGAATATTTAGATGAATTTAAACACAAATTTATATAATTCATATACAGTGAGTGGACTGAAGGATCATAGCAGACTTATTATGCTACATGAAGAACCACAAATATGTGTTACTGTTTTTCAAAGGTCTGACTTTTCTCTTCTCTTCTCCATTTTTACAGGTCAGAAAAGGCTGGGGGTCAGAGGTCAAGTGGACAAAGTGATGCGTTCGTGGATGCCGCTCGTCTGCGGCGCCGTCACGTACATGCGTCACGCGTCTCACTGTCTACCCTCCCCCAGGTGCCAGCGCGGTAATGGCTGATGCCGTGGCAGCGAGTGTAAAGTCGGAGAAACAAGGATAAAAGCATAAACAAATCTGTGATAAAAAATATGACATGGCTATCAGCATGCAGAATAAGCCCGGCCCTGCGAGCACAGGCACCCAGATTAATGATAAATTACGAGGACCTGGGCTTGTTTATAGCACTCATTTTCCCTGCTGCACCTGCTCATATTCTCTTGGCCTAGAGCAGCCCCCTCTCCCTTTTTCTATTTTCTCTCTCCAT
This sequence comes from Solea senegalensis, assembly GCF_019176455.1. Classification (NCBI taxonomy): domain Eukaryota; kingdom Metazoa; phylum Chordata; class Actinopteri; order Pleuronectiformes; family Soleidae; genus Solea; species Solea senegalensis. The sequence continues at coordinate 2,819 of NW_025321293.1, forward strand.
CTCTCACACTCCTTCATCTTTCTTTCTCCCCCCCCCCTCCTCCTCTTTTTCTTTTCTCTGAGTAGGTGCTTATTTAAAATGATCCTGTGTTTCTAAAGCACTCTGCCAAAACCAGTGGGACACCCCATGAAAACATTATCTGTGGGTGTATAATTGATGTCTTAAAGCAGAGAGGAGGAGGACGAGCACAGGAAACAGAGGGAAACAAAAAAAGCCAAGTGAAAGACAATGGAGAAAAAATGACGTGGTGTGAAAAGACGAATCGCGACTAAAGTTCAGAAGATTTAAGATTAGTGTCATTACTAATGTACAAAACATGACGCTAACATTATGTTAAACGTGTGGCTAACATTACAAAAAAACATGCTACCAACATTAGAGAAAATGATGCTAACCTTAATGGAGACATGTTGCCAACATTAGCAAAGAAAGACACAATAAGTTTGTGGACAATGTGGGGCTAACATCATGAAAACATGTTGCTAATATTAGAAGAAATACACACTACTAATATGGTAAACATGATGCTAACGATACGTTGCCAACATTGTGGAAAATATGATGCTAACATTACAAAAACATGCGACTAAAGAGGCAAATATGATGCTAACGTTACAAGAAAATATGTTACTAACACAGAAACGCGAATAACATAGCAAATATTATGCTTACATCTTGAACATGTGTTGCTAACATTATAAGAAATACTTACTACTAATGTGGAACACATGATGCAAACATCATGGAAACATGTTGCTAACGTTGTAAGAAATACATGCTACTAACGTGGAAAAAAACATGTTACTAATGTGGAAAATATGATGCTAATATCACGAAAAATATTTATTTAACTAACGTAGCATATATAATGCTAACATTACAGGAAAACGTGTTACTAATTATATAGAATATGATTAGTATGATGCTAACATCTTGGAAACATGTTGCTAACATAAAAAAACAGTAAGTTTGTGGAAAATTTGATGCTAACACCATGAAAAAATATTTTAACTAACATACTACATATAATGCTAATATTACAGGACAACGTGTCACTGACATATGACAATGACAAAAAACGTGTTGCTAATTGCTAAATTTGTCAATTGTTGATCATGATTTCATGTTGTATCCTTGTTCTGTTATAAAACATTCAAACTTTATCTATTTTCAAAGGAAAAAAACATGTTTCTCTTTGTTTTTCGAGCCTGAGGTAATTCAGTGGAGAATGATCAGATATATTCACCATAATCACTATTATTTACACAGATTACAGCATGTTTTAATAAAATTTGCCAAGGTGGCAGCCGTACAAAAGTGACAAAAACAACATTAAGATACATTAGGAATATGTTTTTCTTAAAAGAAAAACATCCACAGAAACTGTTGCCACATTCTTATGATTCTCTTAAATTGGCTGAGAGAATATTGTGCATTATAGGATTATAAGAGGAATAATTTTTCCCCCCCAAAGTCTGTAAAAACATAATATAATGATTGATTTTGTCAATATAAATATACATTGTGAGGACATGATATATATAATTAAAAAGCTAAATTTAATGAGAAAAATTAAAACAAGACGAACTGTTTCAGTTACAGACGCGAGATAATCTAAATTATGTTTCCCTTTGGCCCCTGTGGTGTAAATAATACATTTAGGAAATAAACAAGGTAAAATAGAATCATCTTAAAAAGGTAGATTCACAGAGGAGTGACGAGTGAAACGAGAAGAAAAAAAAACTCGGACAAAGCAGACAATAATATTTTGACACATTAAACAGAAAAGGGAAAAAAAGATAAAGCCTGGATGAGATGAGCGCGTACGCGGTGGGCGAGCGCGGCGGCCTTTTGCTTTGCAGCTCCTGTAATAACACACCAGCCGGCGACGACGCAATGCTTAATTTTAATATTAATTACAAATATCTCTTCGCACAACAAGGAAGTAATTTGACAATCACTTTGGCCCCGAGTACTGTATTAAATGCAAAGTGGGGCTGAGGGCGAGAGCAGTCAATATGGAGAACTAAAAAACCTCAGCCCGCCCCCTTCCTCCTCCTCTTTCCTCCTCCTCCCTCCCTCACCTCATTACATGAAGTGTGAATGTTAATTCTAGTGGGTTTATTAGTTAGAATCAAGGAGGGAAAAATGAGAAGAGGTTAGCATTTTTATTGTTCATTACAAGTGGCTCTCTGGTGGTACCTGCGAACTTTAGGCTGCTCTGTGTGTGTGTGTGTGTGTGTGTGTGTGTGTGTGTGTGTTTGAAGGCGGGATGATAAGGGGAAGTGGATTGGTGGTTGTGGAAGGGGTGGGGGGCAGGGGGGGTGGTGGTGTGTTACTATGAGTGGCTATTGTCTGATTCATAATTATATTTTTATTATGACTGAGCTCGGGGGCCCCCTCACACTGTACAAAGCAATTTCTAGTAGAGAGCGCTACGAGGGCAAAGTGTTTACATACCAAATTATAAGAATATACTGACAGCGTTTGGTTGTTAATAAGCCGTAATCACTTCCCCTAATTTAATCCGGTTGCTATGGTAAACAAATGACACTTGAGGCTGATGGCGGTGAAGGAGGAGGAGGAGGAGGAGGAGGAAGAGGTGAGCCCTGCTGAAGGAAGGAGGGAGGGAGGGAGAGAGGGAGAGAGAGAGAGAGGAGAAATAGCTGATGAAAGAAGAACTGACACGCGCAGACACACATTCCTCCGACAAGACACCTGCTGTCCTCCGTGTATCATGTGTGTTCGGAGGATTGTGTGTGATCTGGTGAAAACATGAGGAGGAGGAGGAGGAGGAGGAGGGAGAGGCAAAGAGGGGAGAGACGCTTCTCTCCTCAGGAAGCAGAAAATTAGGAGCTAATTGTTTGGACTGATTGAAGAATGATAAGGTTTTACCTGCACAGAAAGAAGGACTTTTCCCATAAATGTCATTGTTTCAAGAAATGTCTTCATCCACAGAAAACGCCCCCAAAATGACACCAAACGCTGTAGTACATATGCCAGGCCTGCGTGTGGTGCTGTAGCACTGCTACAACAAAAATGCCTGAAAGATAACTTTACTTTGACATTATGTTTTGTCTTTTTTTTTTTTAAACTACGTAAACACATCATTGTTTCAAGAAAGGTTTTCACCCACAAAAAAAGCCCCAAAATGAATACAAACACTGCAGTACACATGCCAGGCCTGTGTGTGGTGCTGTAGCGCTGCCACTCCAAAAATAACCCAGAATGAACTT
>NW_025321294.1:0-40699 GCF_019176455.1 Solea senegalensis
AAATAAAGAAATAGCTGAGATTAGCTTTAACAAGTTAGCCAAAAGACAGCTAGCTAAGGTTAGCTTTAACAAGTTAGCCAAAAGACAGTCAGCTGAGGTTAGCTTTAAAAGAGAAGGTAGCTTAAAGCTAGCCTTAGCACAGTTAAAGGTTAGCATAAAAACACAAAAGCACAAAACCTGTGAGAAATTTAAATATTTTTCTATTGTAAAATAGACATAAACTAAAGTACTTTTAACTCATCAGCTGATTGTTCACTTTTTTATTTATTACTTATTTATTATTTACAACGTTCGTTAAAAACTGTAAAATGTTGTAATGTTTACGTTAAATCTTTCATGTTTACATGAAATCTTTCACCTTTACGTTCAATCTGTCACGTTTACGTTCAATATTTCACGTTTACGTTAACTCTTTCATGTTTACATTGAATCTTTCACACATTTATGTTAAATCTTTCACGCTTACGTTAAATCTTTCACGCTTACGTTAAATCTTTCATGTTTACGTTAAATCTTTCATGTTTACGTTAAATCTTTCACACGTTTACGTTAAATCTTTCACACGTTTATGTTGTTAAAATCTTTCACGTATTTTTACGTTAAATCTTTTATGTTTACATTAAATCTTTCACACATTTATGTCAAATCTTTCATGTTTACGTTAAATCTTTCACACATTTACGTCAAATCTTTCATGTTTACATTAAATCTTTCAAACGTTTACGTTAAATCTTTCACACGTTTACGTTAAATCTTTTACGTTTACATTAAATCTTTCACACATTTACGTCAAATCTTTCATGTTTACGTTAAATCTTTCACACATTTACGTCAAATCTTTAATGTTTACATTAAATCTTTCACATGTTTACGTTAAATCTTTCACACGTATACGTTAAATCGCAGATAGTGCAGGAGTGTTCGGCTCTGACGCTCCAGGACTCCACGCTCAGACCGGCGGTGAGTTCACTGGACTTTCCCACCTTCCTGACAGGTCAGTGAAAGCATCACGCGTCACTCACCCTCCTCTGTTTCCTCAGGTGTGTCCTCCCCCACCGTATGTGGGGTGGGCGGGGCTCCAGGGGGCGTTGTGGGCTCTCCGGGACCCAAACGCAGCGGCTCAGGGACAGGAAACACTCTGAAGGTCAGTCCTGAAAACACGTGATAATGATGATGTCATCATCTTCATCATGTGATGGCGATGACATCATCATTGCCATCACATGATGACGTAATTTTTCAGCGTTGGTTGACGAGTCCTGTTCGGAGGCTGAGTCAAGGTAAAGCTGATGGACAGAAGAAACTGCCAATCAGAGCCAGGAGGCGGGACAACAGGCCAGAGCTAACCACACCCCTCACTGTTAATGCCCAGGCGGTACGTTAGCATCAACACACACACACACACACACACACACAGATGACATGTGTTTCCCTTAAAACAACCGTGTGTGTGTGTCTGCAGAAAGTGAGGAAGGAGGAGGCAGGGCAAAGTGGAGGGGAGGAGGAGCCAGAAGAAGAAAGCCACACCCCACTGCCTCCACCCATGCAGATCATCAAAGACCCAAACAATCCAGAGGTACAGGTAGGGGGAGGGGCTTCAACATAAAGATACACTTTGTCATGTGTGACTTCGCACAAACTTTTTTTTTGCTCAATTTGCATATAATCAGCAAATAAAAGTCAATAAATAAAGGTTTAGTTTGTGTATTTTTCTGACAATTTATATAAAAACATTCATAATCATCGACGCTGATCATTCGCAATGATTTTTTTTATGTGTGTATTAATATGTGTGTGTTTGTGTGTTTTGTTTCCTCAGGCTTTGGATTCAGATCAAGGATCAAATGAATCTGACACTGAGCAGAGAAACAAAGCTCTGAGAGGACGCATGTGAGACGCACACACACTTCTACAGTTTATAATATATATAAATATATATATACACACAGTTATATTTAATTATATATATATAAACAAATGTAACTGTGTGTCTGTGTGTGTGTGTGTGTGCAGGTTTGTGGTGAATGAAATGGTCCAATCAGAGAAGGACTACGTTAAAGACCTGGCTGTGATCGTAGAGGTGAGACCCTGAAGCTCCGCCCACCTGACGCCAAGACAACAGTTCTGTGGCTGCAATACAACCTGCAGCCTATAGGGGCAATAAGAGGACGCGTGTGTGTGTGTGTGTGTGTGTGTGTGTCAGGGCTTCATGTCCAGGTTGGAGGTCAGAGGAATTCCTGAAGACATGAGAGGAAAAGACAAAATCGTGTTTGGAAACATTCAGCAGATTTATGACTGGCACCGAGAGTAAGATTAACACACGCACGCACGCACGCACGCACACACACGCACACACACAGTGTGACCTCTGACCTCTGAGTGTGTGTGTGTGTCCTTGGTCCAGTTTCTTCCTGGTGGAGTTGGAGCGCTGCGTTCAGAATCACGATCTGCTCACCGACCTCTTCATCAGACACGTGAGTGTGTGACATCACAGCTGCTGCGTCTCCATGACAACCTGACACACCGCAACATAAACAAAGCTGTCATGTCGTCACCGTGATGTCATCGAGTGATGTACTTCCTCTGTGTGTGTGTGTGTGTGTGTGTGTGTGTTAGGAGCGGCGGCTGCACATGTACGTGATTTACTGTCAGAACAAACCCAAGTCAGAGTTCATCGTCATCGAGTACGAGACTTTCTTTGAGGTAAAACACTCATCAATCAATCAATCAATCAAACCATCCATCGATCCACATTTAACCTTTAACTGTCTTTTAGCTAGCCTTTAACTGTCTTTTAGCTAACATTTAACCTTTAACTATCTTTTAGCTAACATTTAACCTTTAACTGTCTTTTAGCTAGCCTTTAACCTTTAACTATCTGGTAGCTAGCCTTTAACTATCTTTTAATTGGCAGCTGTCTTTTTAGCTGGCCTTTAACTATCTTTTTAGCTAGCCTTTGCAACCTTTAACTATCTGAGAGTAGCTAACCTTCAGCAGTCTGTTAGCTAACCTTTAACTATCACGTAGCTAGCCTTTAACTATCTTTTAGCTAACCTTTAACCTTTAACTATCTGGTAGTAACAGCACAACTGTCTGTTAGCTAACCTTTAACCGTCTGTTAGCTAACCTTTAACTATCTGTTAGTTAACAGCTAGCTATTTCTTAGCTATGGCAGTGGGACCGTCTCCTCATAGTAATAATCAGTCTCTGTAGCGGTGTGGCCAGCCTCGGTATATTCAGTGTCTACATCCTGATTGGTCAAGTTGACAGGAAGTGGGGAGCAGGGAGGAAGTAAGCAGATTTGATTGGAAGAGCGTGGTTAGTTCAAAGTCTGCTTGTGGACAATGACGAGTTAAAAGAAGAAAATGGAACACATTGTAAAACTGTGGTTGCCAGACGCAGAAAGACATTGACTGGCAACTCACATTTTTAAAGTTGCAAAGATCCATTTTAGAAAAGAAATTTCAGTTACAGAATCTCTGAGACTATAAATCTCACTACCTTATGCAAGATTTAGGGAGTCGTTAAGATTACATACACATCACTGAGATTTCTTTTCTGTGTTGTTGAATCATTTTTTAAAAAGGCCAAGAATAATGGAAGGGTGAAGTTGGCTTTTATATAAGTCTCTATCCATCCCTTTAGGTATGATGTGAAGGTAAAACCATCACATCATGACATGATGTTTTGGGATGTCTAGTTTCACCCAAGACCAGAAAACAGACAAACAACCCGATTCAACAGCCTCACAGAACCTAATTCTGTTCATTCATTTAAAGGATCAGTATATACTGTTCCCAGAACCCATTAATGACCATGGACCCCATAAAATCACTGTCCCAGGCTGCACAATAAATGAAACTGAAGTTAATTATTAGTTTCTGTGAGGCTGATTTCTTTTCATATTTGAAGCATAAATACAACAGGGTGACAGGTGTCAGAGAGAAAACACAGGTACTTAAAAAAAAAGGAAAACAAAGAGAGAGACAATGACAGAGTGACAGGGGAGTGCTGTTGTTTCGCACATGTGTACAATGTGATAGTATTTGCATTTCTGTGCCATAGCAGTCCATGCTCATTCCTTTGACTGGTTCTTGCCCCAAAAAGAAAGATGGAGCACAATGGGAGTATGGAATTCTGGTTTGGAGATCCAGTTTCATCAGCTTGAAGTAGGAATGTGAAGTGAAATAAAGAACAGCAAAACTGTACAATTAGCCATGCTGCTGTATCATATCATATGGAGCAGTTGGAGTGATCATGAAGATCATATGATATATGAACAGAGGAGAAGTTGTCCAGCTTGGTATGAATCAGCCTCCATTCTGAAGACCAGATTGTCCACCATTGAGGAACTGCATCAAAAATGTGCACCACCAGCCACAGTTTGAAAGACCAAACTATAGTTTTCATCAAAAGATCCCCCTTCAAATTATTAATGAAATGAAATTAAAAACAATGACTTCTACACAAACATTGTTGCAGACCTTCGATGGTGGAAAGAGCTGGAAACCAGATGGAACTGATGGGACATACTGATCCGGACATTCTGACTCAAATATGAGCCCTCCTGATGTACCTGTTGATAACCGTTGGTCATTTTCTTCGCTGGGACGACGGTTCCACTCAGCACCGACTTGCCAAATGGTGGGAAGGGTTTGTGCTGGGATTTGACATTAATGTCCAACATCACCTTGGATTTCGTGGCTCTGGGTGGAGTGGGTCGGACAGGGGCAGGACTCGTGGCTGCCTTCTTAGTGATGGTAAACTTTTCGACCACATTCTTCACAGCTTTGCTTGTTGTGGATTTGACCAGAGGGACTTTTGTGACCACTGTTTTAACCTTCGCTGCTTGAGCTTTGGTAGCCACAGCCTTTGCCGCTTTTGTGGGTTCAGGTTTTGATGCCTTTGTGGGTTTAGGTGCTTTGGTAGCCCCTGCTTTGGCAGTTGCTTTGGTTGCACTGACCACAGTCTTTTCTATCTTTTCTACTTTGAAAACGGTCTCAGTCTTTGATTTAGGAGTGGTTTCAGTTTTTGCCTGATTTGCAGCACCATTACTAATGCCTTTCTTCTCTACCACAGAGATAACCTTTCCGTTGCCTTTGTCAGCTTTGCCGTTAACTTTAATCTCCCCATTAGCTTTCTTCTCAGCTGTGGCTTTTCCATTTCCATTTCCTTTAGTCTTAGACACAGCAGTTGCTTTTCCATTTCCATTGGCTTTCTTTTCTGCTGAGGATTTTCCAATACTAATAAGCTTCTTCTCAATGACAACCTTGGCATTGCCATTAACCTTGACCTGAGCTGTAGGTTTAGCTTCAGCTTTGCCATTGCCATTAGCTTTTCCATTGACATTAGCTTTAGTGGAAACGTTTGCTTTCTTCTCAGCAGCTGCTTTACCATTACCATTCTTAGCTGGGGCCTTGGATTTAGCTGCTGCAGTTGGTTTGATCTTCGACAAGAGGATCTCTACCGCAGTGGGCTTTGTTTTAGATAACTTAGCTGTGGTGGACTTTGAGGCTTTGGTAGGCATTGGCGGCTTGACCACAAGTTTGTACGATCCAGTCTTGGCCGGCCTAGGTGGAGTGGGTTTAGGTTTAACAGGTGTGGCTTTAGTGGGGGCCGCTTTTCCATTGAGTGGCTTCTTCTAATATCCATGATTATTGATCGGTTGACATGTTGTTTAGTATGTTAAAGTGCATATTGACAAAGACAGAGAGAGAGAGAGAGAGAGAGAGAGTGGAGGGAAACATAGATATACACAGAGGGGTTGGGAGGGGGATGAGAAGCACAAACAAGGGATGGACAGAAGGAGAGAGAAAGACAAGAGTGGATGTTTTGAGAAACAATGACATAAAGATGGCCAAGGCTTGGATGATTATCTGAGACTGTACAGGCATTACTGGATACAGCAAATGATTAATGTAGCTTTTACAAAAATACCACCAAAAATACTTGTGCAAGTATGATTCAAAACAAAATGTATACATATTTAAGATCACATAATTTGGAGTATTGCTGATCTCTCCAGTAATGCCATTCCCACTATTAAATGACAAAGCAGCATCTTTGTGCTAAGTAGAACTGGAGGCTGTGGTTTGGCAGAGGCACTGAGGGTGTGACTGGTCAGGTGAAGCTGGTGCTGAACTCACACACACACACACACACACACACACACACTATACAGATGAACAAACACACAGTTTATAATGTAGTGATCGCTCCAAGTTCAAGACATGAGGGTGTTTGCAGTTATTGAGCCATGCATAAGAGAGGCCAGGCTTGTTTGCAAATGCAAGTTAGTCACATAAAATCACAAAGGGAATAATAACTGTTCTTGATAATAGTTACAATGCATACTGCATACAGTGAAAATACATGCAAACAAAAAACAGCACCCTTATAACCTAGTTTGAAGGGAAACAGACAAGTAATATAGATACAAAACATATAAGATCTAAATGAAGAGGAACTCACTAAGGAGACAGACTGTGTACATAAATGTATGTCACATATGCCATACAAAGGTCAGATGCACAACCATGAATGCATTTACCAACACAAAAACATGTGCATTGATATTCGCATGTTGACAGGAAAACTGGTGACGCATGCGGAGATGTTCTCCAAGACATTTAGGAAAACATGCAAGTAACAAAACACGACACATGCCCTGGTCAGAAAGTATCACAAATGTATCTGTAATGTATCTGTGGTTTTATGAAACCAAAAGTTTGGCTATCTGTTATAAATGACCATGCAGTGAGTGTGAGTGTTTGGTGAATTATGTTGTTTGGTGTTCGTGTGACTAAAAGTGTAAATTAAAACAAGATTTAAAAAAAGAAAAAAGAAAAAAAAGAGAGGCTAATTTGCACTTTATTAAATGTTTCCCATGCTCACCTGTATTTGCATATTCTCTGTACTCAATCATCATTTTAATTATGATGTTGATATTAAAGCTGGAGTAGGGAGAATACTTTTGACGTTAGTGGTCAATAATTTCATAATAATCTGCTGTTGTAAGGTTAATCAGGTGAAGACTTATTGCTCCTGCACTCTGTTTTCAGTCATGACAGCAGACTTCAGGGTAATTCAGAGAGAGGACACCTCCTATTGGCTATTCCACTCAGTACCAGCACATACACATACTTTTGGTAGAAAATGTCCTATTTCTGATTTGACACATAAAGTAAGAATAAATATTGGGAAACTGAGTTGAGAGGAATGTGGGAAGAACAATAAATGTGCATGTTTGTGTGTCACCACAGCTGCACCTACACCCACCCTAGTGCCCCCACTTGGCCACATCTGAACACACATACACACAGTGGACAACATGTAAATGACAAAAATCACAAGGAGCACAGTTAATCCTGTGTGACGGAGGTGTACGGTGGACCAATGTGGATTAAAGAAATGGTGATTAAAATGAGGGAGATATGGAGTGATGAGGGATGAGAGAGGAATATGTGGCTTTCACACAAATATTGGAAAAAATATGCAATGTAAATTTAGTTGACAATCAAATTTTATGTCTAAAGTGTAAATTAAGTTATTGCTGTGATACCTCTCTCTCTCTTTCTCTCTCATTCTCCATTCCTCCAAAAAAACCCAGCTCGTGTTTTCCCTTTCTCTTGCTCCCTCTTTACCTGCAGATTGGGGGCCCCAGGTTGGGGAGAGGGGGACGCAGAGGGGGAGGGAACGCCAGTTGTTTCCTCATAATAATAGGGGTATTCATGGTCATCCTGCTCCTCATCAAAGTACTGAGAGAGGTGGAGGGATGGAGGAATTGAAAGATAGGAAGGATGGAAGGAGTCATGGTTTGGCAGAGAGAAGAAGAGGCAGAGGGGGAATATTGAAAGGGGAGGGGAGGAGCGTGACAGAGGCCACAGGGGGATGAATTCAGGTCAAGAAGAGAAGGGGTGAATGTAGGGCAAAGCAGCAAGAGGGTGACAAAATGCAAATGTTTTATTTGTTTTCCATTCATTAGAAGGAGTCTGTGCTGCTGGTTAAAATGTGTTGTTATTTAAATGTTTAAATGTCTACACACAGACAACCTTGATGAATGAGAAAAGTAAGCATAAAGTAAAAGGATAAAGCTAATGAATAAAACCACAGCGATTTATATTCATTCAGAAAAGAATCAGCTCAACAGCATCAACATGACAGGGTTTGGGACGCAAAGTGATGGCTCTCTGTGCAGCACCTTGACAATTTGTATGGACTGAAAACTCTGACATGATCATTGAAACAGAGATCATGTACTTTGAATGAATGAATGAATGAATGCTGATGAGAATCACTCGCTGCTGTAACTGTTAGTGTTGCAACTTCCAAATGCCACTACTGAGAGAAAACGGGAACGAGTGAGAGCTTGCAAAGCTTATAATACACATAATGTGCATAAACCAGTCTCAGTAAGCAAAGAGGCTCTGCCTTCAGCCATCTTCATGCCAATATCTATTTATATTTCTCAATTTAAAACCAGAAAACCAATCAGAATTTATGAGTTTTATGCAATGAACAAATTCTCTTTCTTCCATCCTTGGGAAGAATCGGGTAGGACACTGATGTTGGCTTGTATCATCCGCTTTCCCCTACCTTTCTGTGGTCCATTGCAGGAGAGCAGAAAAAAACAACTAATCCACTGCTGTTTACAATTCAGGCTTATGTGATGGTAATTGAAATAATGTTTGTCTGTAAAAGTGTAGTTATAGGAGGATATTACCCGAGGGACACACAGACTGAGGCGGAAAGTGGATGGATACAAACTGTTGCTGATGATGGGGATGTTCGAGGAAGACAGAGAGGGAGAGCAGCACTTTGATGACTACAGATGACGTTTGTTAGGAAACTGAACCTGTGGACCTTCCTGTGATTAATGTGGCCTTTCATTGCCATTTTTTTAAAATACATAGAAATCATCCACATGTAAGTTACACTATCCTTGCTTGAATGAACCTTTTGGCATAATAATCTGAAGCAAACATGGCAATATAAAGGACCTTTATCCTCAAAGACAACTGTGACTATCCACAAAATCATTAAAAATAATTTTAAATTCAAAAGGTATTGTGATCATTTAAAGGACAGAAATCTATTCTGTAATGTCCATTCTCCATATATTTTCTTGATATCATGACCATTTAAAAACAACACAATTATTAGTCGTACAAATGTTTGCCAAAAGTGCCACAGAAAAGGAAAATAAAGTCCACTGATTCAGTTTGTGTCTGCTTTACTGGAGCTGCACATGAGTCTACAGCGGAGTTAGCATATGCCGACAGTCTGTAAATGATGCTACCCAGTGGTTTTGTAAGTGCTGTGAGAATTCTGTGTGTTAAACTGCAACATTTTAGTGAAAACTGATAATAAAGTTGTATTGTAACATATTGTATTTTGTACGTCTGTGTATGAACTCGTGTTGTGTTGAGGTTACTCACGTATGTGTTGGGGTCCTGAGCCTGGGTCTTGGGCAGAGGGGAGTCACAGTCTGGGCTGTAGTGTTCACAGAAGTCATAAGCAGCCTGGGGGTTGGAGGCGATCAGCAGTTGCTGGATATCTCCCTGTGAAAGAAACAACATCAGGTTGTTCTGGTGCTGAATTATTCTGGTGCTGAGTGGGAAATCATACATAACAGGGCTGATATTTTGAAGTGGCAGACATCTACAGCAGAGGCAGGAGCACCACAACAGGGTGGGCAGAGCATGCAACTGGCTGAGAGGTGATTATTACTTTTAGCTGTTTTTTTTTACCCTGTCCTTGTAGCTTTCTGCTTCATAATGTCAATGTACAGAAATCATGTGAACTATGAAGCACACTTCTTCTTTAGGGAGTCAAATAAGAATGCAAATGCAAGAGGCAGAAAAGAGAGGAATATAAGGTTGAATCTTTTTGATGCAGATCTCTTCAGGTCCCTTTTGTCTGGAGCCATCAAAGTTGCTTGAGACGCCGCTGAGCAGAAGGTACGAACACTTCAACTCTTCAGTTTTCACGCCACAGTTTGTCATGTGATTGTTCTGTTCTTCAAATTCCTCACCTGGAAAACCTCCTCATCAAGCAGACGGGCTCCGAACACTGTTATGCCGTTGGTGTCGACTACAGCGTTGTTGCCTCGGGCGAGAGGGCGAGTCATCTTCTTCTTGCAGTCGAGCAGCAGTGTCACGTTTTTCTTGGAAACAGAGATGGCGATGCGATGCCACCTAGAGACAGGGAGGAGGAAGCGAAGGCGAATAAATGTATAAAGTGACCACAGACCTCATTTAAAAATGTCAAAACAACCTTGACCCCAAAATGTTTTATCTCAACCAGTCACAAACTGGTTGTCGCTGGTTACTGACTTGCCATCAGCCAGGTTGACGCCTTTGAACAGTGGGTAGTCCTCGGGAGCTGGTTTGCCGTTCTGATCCTCGTACAAGAAAACAGGTGAGCGTCCCAGTTCAATGCCCAGCTGCTGGATGCCCTGCTCACTGTAGATGGAGAGGAGGAAGGCCTGCAGACCTGCCTGGGCCTTAACCAGAGCCATGACGGAGAAATTCTCTGGGAAACGACCTGTGGTGTGGATGAGGAGCGAGAGAGACAATCTCTGTCAGTTTCAGATAAAGGAGGAGGGTGCTTGCTCCAGAACATTTATTTATCAGTGGAAGTAAAAGATCGATGGTGAAGGTGAAGACAGGACATGTTAACAAGTGGTGGCAGGTGAAGGAGAACAAGTGACAAGTAAAAAATGTCACTAGGTTTGAGTCACTGTGGTAAATCTGAATGAGGGATTACATCCACCATAGTCAAAAAATAAGCTGTGAATCAACATATCCTCTATGCCATGATGTAAAATCAGTGATTTTTGTCTGTGGACTTTGGTGTGGGGAGTGTGAGCTTTGCAAAGCAACATAAACTTCAGTTTCCATTCAGAAAAGACTGTCTCACCCTAAAACAAAGCAGTGAACATACTGTATTATGGTGTCTGTACAGTATATAAGACACCATATAGTGATGCAGGTGTAGATTTTACAAGGTTATTATTTTACTATTTTAACAGTCTTTTCCCTCACTGGTACAATTCAAACAAGTCACACTTCTGTAAAGTGTTTAAAGTGAGAGATCAGTGTCAGGATTAAGTGATTATAGGATATCAGACTATAGTGTCCTGGGAAGCTGGTATACAGACACATAATAACAGGTGGGCACAGCTATAGAGGGAAGACTAACCTCAGAAAATGAGCTAAAAATCAGCTTTGACTTTTGAGGATTTCTTCTCAACCACATAAGTGCTATGTTCTCATTCCTCACCTCACTCCAGGGTGTCACACACAGTATCCTAAACTTAATTTGTTATGGCTCTCCCACAGTTTAACTCTGCTGCTGCTGCTGCTGCTGCTGCGCAACACACATAATTATGCTTTATATCCACAAGCTATCGAGCATAGCACCCACAAGCTTCACTTAACTCCAGAGAGCTCCGTTTAAAATACACCCAAACATAAACAGAAACCTGTAGTCATAATTATATGTTTCTGCACTATGGAATTAATCATAATCATTAGATATTAAGTAAGTTGATTAAGGCTGTTGATGCAATGTATGAACGTGTCCATTCTAAAAAAAAGTTACATCATCGCTTATAATGCCAGTGAAAATTAGCACAGCATGTAGCAGATAGTACTGTTGCTATGGATACAACTGCACAGTGCTAAGAGAATCCCAAAACTAATACTAAGAGAATCCCAAAACCAGAAATTCTGGTTTCACACACAATTTCACCAAAATAAAAGTCTTGGCTATGACCTACGTTAATAATTTGTCGGGAAAAATGAAATTTGATCCTTGCAGGTTAATACTAAAGAGTTAAAAAATAATTGAATATGCTGTAGAATGAAGGATGTAAACATCCCACTGTTTGTTTTCCTTGTTTACTCATTTCAAATTATGAATCTAAAACATGATTGATGGCTCTAGGCCAAATGAACAAAACAAAACAAATTGGTCTCTTATCAGATCTGCAACAGTTATGAGTGCAATAACAAATCACTAGTTAGATTACACTTTATAATAACTTAAATAACTTAACTTAAATTAAAGAACAAATCCCTCCAAAAGCTAAATGAGCGGGATGTCAGGTCCAGTTGAAACGTACCTGAGAAGAGCTGCTTGGTGGGGGCAGAGATCTGGGCCTTCTTGGAGATGCGGTAAGCATGATCGGGGCTGCTGGAGCGGCGGGATGTGCAGAAGCCGGGGACTTTCTTCACGCCCTCAGGGAGAGACGGAACCTGAAGAGCCCGCAACACATCCACTGGGTCTGAAGAGACAGGAGGCAAGAGAGGAGATATTTATTCAAGTATGCACATTTATACGCATTTAAATGATGGAAACCTGAGGTACAATATCTCAGTGTGAGTCCTGCTTTAATGAACAGAGTATTTTGCTCTGTGACAGTTTATATTTGTCAGAAGAAATGTGAAGCAAATAAGTAATTCATTGAACTGCAACAACCGATCATCTATGATCCTGAATATCAGTCATATTCAGTCATACTCTTTGTTGCTGCAATGACCAAACTTTACAAAATATTTACCTTAAATGTTCTCAGCACTGAAGTGACATGAAGCAGGTATGGATGATGTCCACAATGGCTACACTGTACATTTAGGTATGGTTTAAGAAAGCAGCACTGTGCCAGAGCGAGCGGGCGTCGGGCCAAGCCACATATGAGCTGCAACAGTGCAGGTACAGTAAGTCTCAGTTTGAATTGGAGCCCAGACAGTGGACGCTTTTCTGCTCACATTTATCAAGCTGCTGAAACAAGTGGCCGTTGACATGATAGCGCTGAGGTGGGCGAATGTTTGAAGGCACGCGATCATTTCACAGTTTAACCTGACACACACACACAAAAGCAGGAATCCAAACACACCGTATTTACACAGTATCTACAGATATGGACACTGCAACACAGGTCTCTCACATCATGCGTCTCGTTTCACGCACTCAGGTCAACCGTTGTGTTCCTCCTCCAGCCTCAGTCTGCTCTGAGGTTTCTTTATTCTCTAATTACTGGAGATGGATTCCCTCCATGTAATTTATTACGGAGACTTTTGATTATCAGGAGAGATGCCCAATGATGGAACCTCTGGAGTGAGTGATGAGCTTAGTTGAAAGATTATATTGTAGATAGCTCAGATCCGAGGAGAACCAATAAGAAGTTATAGACGTGAAGAGCAGCGATACAACAGAGGAAGAGGACGAAAAAAAAGAGTTCATAGTTCATATAATTTGCAGTTAACATCAAATGACATGCAAGAAAATTAAAGTAAAGAGTAAGTGCATTATAGAAACCTGTACAGGCTCATATAAAAAAACACTCAAAAATCACAGACATTTTAAATGAAAAGAACAATTAGGGAGTAAAATATAGGAGTAAATTCTGTTTTTAAAACATTTGCTTCTAACATTTGGGTCAGGATTCATTTCACCACCAGAGCTTTTAAATAACATGAATCTAATTTGTACTGTCTGATTACAAGATTCCATTTTGGTAAATATGGTGGTTACAGAATGCAGCACACTGCAGTGGCAAAGGTCAAAGTTTAGGCTCAGTAAGTCTCTGTGCTGTTTTTAAAGTGACACACGTTGTGCTGAGTGAGATAATGGGTGGTTGCATGGTTCCACACAGCAACGAGGTTCTTGGTTTGAATCCCACTTTGACCGAGGGCCTCTCCGTGTGAAGTCTCACTGTCTGTGTGTGTCTGTGTGTGGGTTTACTCTGCATACTCCAGCTTCCTCCCACAGTCCAGAGACATGCAGATTGAGGTTAGGTTAATTAGAGACTCTCAACTGACTGAACGTGTGAATGTGAGTGTGTGAATGGTTGTGTGTCTCTGTTGTGTTGGTGCGGTGATGGACTGCTGACCAGTGCAGAGTGTATTCTGCCTCCTGCCTCTCATTGTTCACTGTCAATTCAGTAACATTTTTGTGAGTTTACTGCTATAACATCTTGTCATGTTATGCAAATGATTGTCTAATTCAAGCTGGATATGTTAAGTCAACCAGAGATGGTTCAAACATCTTGATGGGCCATCATCCTCGCCCAGTTTTCCAAAACTCACACATCCTCCCTCAGTCTTCCTGTGTTTGAGGTGCACCAGAGAGCTAAGTTTGCTGTTAACAGCCAATTAAATTCACTTAAATTCATTCCTGCTGTGGCACTTCTCATAATAAACTTGTGCATGACGGCAGTGATTCATAGCTCAGGTTACAAACTACAGCACTGATGAAAAGATTAAGACCCAGCCCTCCCTGGATGAGAACTACAAAGTGACACATTTGAAAGCTTCTCATTTAAACAGAAATGCTGTAATTCTGCCGAGCTCAGCATGTTTGAAAAGCACAGTAGAGCATGTAACTGCAGGGGAAATAACCAGAGTGGTGCAAGAGGGATATCTTTACCACTATTGATAAATATGTGACCAACTGTCTCATAAAAATGTTTCATCATAATGTAAACCAAGTGATCGGAGACAGAAGTGGACTTCTGCTGCTCTACACTCCGCTTCTGGCCTTGAGGACCTCTGGCCCAATAACAGAGCAGTTTCCTCCTATTGGCTGTTCTATTAGCATCGGCATAAAAATGTCCCCTCAGAGGAAATGTTGTTATTCTAATATTGGCAACAACTGCTTATGCTGCACCGTAAAATAAAAAAGGAAAAGGTGTCAGATTAAAACCCCCCCGCAATAAATCACTTCAATATGGGCGGAGCCTTTGTCACCTGTAGTATATGAAGGTGGGAGGGACTCTCCTTCAAATGAGACTGAACAATCAAACTTTTCTCAAGTGATCCTGCCTACTGCAGCTTTACATCTGATATTTATCACTGGATTGGATATTCGAAAAAGAATATTGATCCATCCTCCCTAAAAAATCTGTGGCTTATTATCAGACAAACTGATCCACAGTCAAACACTCATGTCCTTTCATAATTTAAATACACTACAATGCTCCTTTATAAAGTCATTTTTGGTGCGTTGACATATTCGGCCTCTAATGTGAAGCTTCCTTGTGTTTTTTTTTGGCAATTTTGTTTAGGTGACACCCAGAATGACCAAACGGGCCCACACATGGTAATATTTACCCAGACAGAGCAAATGGTGCGTTAATATGACACCATCACTGTGTCTCCACCACATCACTCTACAACAGAGAGAGAAAGAGGACGATGAAGATGAAAAGGAGGACGAGGGAAAGACAGAGGCGACATGTCCCGGAAGGAAATGGGGTTTAGATTGAGCAGCATTGTGATGCTACATGAAAACATATATACATATATACTTATGAACAGACTTTAAAATTATAAATAAAAATCAGCAACAGCATAGCTCAGCTGAGTCATGTTGTGGGCTGTTATATAGTTTATCTTTGTGGATGGTTGTTTCTCTCTGTGGCCGTGGGAAGGGCTGGCGACCAGGATGTGCAGCTGGCATTGGCACCAGCGCCCCCTGTGCCCCTCATGTGGAGAAAAAGTTCTAATAAGCCATCCCTTGTTTTGTCATGGAAGTTCAAGGATTTTTGTGAAACTTATTATGACTTGCAAGGTCTCGACAGACATTAAATTCTTCAAAAATACTTTCAGGTTTTTGTAAAGTGCAGGTAGAGGAGAGATGTGTGAGAGTGTGTGTGTGTTTTGGGTGGGGTGGGGGGGTCAGGCAGTGACAGTAGACAGCGTGGTTATGTGATGGCAGGATACTGGATCAGATTGCAGCCTGAGCACCCCCAGTACGTCCCAGCACAATGTGGCACTCTGTTCTCTGCTGCCCAAGCGACTCACATCTGCAGCCGAGGCCCTTCCTGCCTGGAGGACCACAATCACGACAAAAACACACCCACAAAAATAACACACACACAGCCCCTGGCAGGATAATGTACAGCCATACACCTCACGAGACGAGCAGTTAAAAATATGAAAGTAGACAAGGTGGGAAAACAGACTGTGGCGGGGCATCGCTTGGTCTCTCTGAACATAAGCACTCACAGATGGCGGCGGCCTTTTCAAGTAAACGCTGCTGTCATTAAGACAGGAAACAGGCTCTGTGGCACGTGGGGGATGTCACAGCCTCAAGATTACAGAAGCTCCTACAGTTAAAACCTCTGACACTGACACTGGCTGAAGAAAAGACAAACCTGACCTGTCTGTTCATCGACTGTCAGTTAATCTAAATTTATTACAACATAACATTGTTCCACTTGTGACTTCTTTCTTTGATTGCGTCCTTTCTGCCTGTGTATAGTGATCACTCTGTATCATCTGTGTTTTTTATGTGTAATATTTTGCAGGGAGAATGACATGAAAAGTCTTGGATGGTGGGAGTGGGACTGTTCAGTTGTGTATGTGCAGTTCATGATCAATGATGTTGCATATTATCAGCAATTGTCTATTTCTGTGAAATCTGATGGCAAGAACTTGATTTACTCAAACCCAAATCATTTCTCTTCAATTTAAAGTAACAGTGTGTACATGTTTTATGTTACAGCTGAGCATTGTAAAACTCAAAGATGTTTAGTTTGTCCATTGTAGGCGACTGGAAAAACATGGTGGTCCAAATTAAACAAATTAAACAGGCTCATTGTGAGGTAAGATATGAGAAACATTTCATACAATCAGGTGATTACGCTTGTAAGTATGTAAAAATGTAAGTACGATTATTTTACCTTCAATTTCTGCCAACTGAAAATAATTTCACAGAAATTTTACACACTGATCCTTTAACTTTTCAGTCCTTCATTTGATGTAACACATATAACCACAAACAACACACTGTGACGATAAACTGTGGTGAATAATGAACGACTGTACTATGGTGTGGGTGCATTTTTTCTTCTTTGTGAAAACTGAAACAATCCTGTCACTGTTTCACTTCTAAACCCACTCAGCTCCACGGAACCAACCGCAACTGACCAAACACGCAGACGACTGGCTCAGGACCACCTGATAGAAAACATGTGTGTGATTCTCATGTCACACTAAAACATGAGGTATCTGGATTGTTATGTCCCTCATCTGCCACTAGATGGAGCCACAACAGGTTTAAATACAGTAGCTTTGTTACCTGAGTCAAACACACACACAGGTCCTGACAAGGTCAGTGTTTATGAAAGAAAAGGTCCTAAAGAGGCAACAAATACAAGCACAAGCACACACATGTTATAATAGAAACACATCAGAACAAAACACTGAAGGAATTTAGCTATTATCATCATTTATTCTTAAATTCCACGTTTAATCTTTTATTCAATGATTAATTGTTTCCCAAACTAAATTGTTCTCTGATTAATGAAACTAATCATTTAAAAAGGAAACAGTGACTCCTTCATGAGATGTTGCATACTATAAAGTACGTATATCTATCCATCTTATAAAGTCTATCCCAGAATGCTTTGGGTCAGAGGCGGGGCAGTTGCAGTAGCTCAGGTCTAAATTAACCTTTATTTCTTCTCCTTGAATTCTTGACTTAGAGGCTCTGTGTAACAAGTGTGTATGTGTATGTCAATGTGTGTGTGTGTGTGTCTGATACAGCTGTGCCAAATACCAGACACACACTCCAGCTGACATGTTGACCCCTCACCTCTCACCTTTACACAACGACAACCTTGTTAGACACACAGAGCGAGAGGGACGTGCAATATTAACCTCAGATCAACACACACACACACAAGTGTACATCACTGTCTCCAGCCATTTTTCTTTCCAGAAGCACTTAATAATTCACAAAAAGCCAAATAAAAATCAAATTTCCAAAGTGACCAGAGAGCATGAACTAAACTTGTTCCTCGATCAGCAGCTGCGTCTTTATCCGCCCAGTCTGACCACAGTGGCCAGAAGAACCACTGCAGGTTATAATTTCAAACATGGAGCTCTGTAGTTACGACTTATTTATAATGCCTTGAGTACACAGACAGAAAATACATTCTGAGGCCCTCTGTTGTAAAAAAAAGGAGAGGTTGGTAGATGTTACATTATTTATACAACATAAAATTATGATGTAGTTTATCATGCACCATGTATAGAACAAACTAAAGAAACAGGAAGCACATGGATGAACCTGAACCTTGATGAAAGCCATAAGTCAGCGACACCAGATCGTTTGAAAAGCTACAGAAAAGGATTAGGATTTTCACATGTGAAAATCTTTTTGGGAACAAAATACCTAAGAGACCTAAAGACACATTTTGAAATGAAGTAAGTTATAATGCACTTTACATTTAAACTCCATGTAATTCATTGCCTGTACAACCTAACCCCCTGGATTATCAGCAGCAGTGATGACCAGGGACATGGATCCACATGAACGTCCACATGGATCCACATGAAAACAGCGGTTCATCCACAGTAACCAATTTTGTCAGATCCCACATTATCTTTTTTTTAAAAGACAATGTCAATGTGGGGGGGGGCAAAAGTCTGTTGAAACACCCCTATCAGTTGCGTCTTTAACATTTTTGGACATAGACAATGCTGAAATGAACGACTCCCATCTTTTGTTTAAGCTCTTCATCCCTTGTTCACCTGCTTCTGTCAGTGTTAATGAATTCAACAGTCCATGTAGTTTGGCGCCAGCATTTACTGTACACGGCCTCATGTGGTTTCTGAGCACTATTCCATTCTGCTGAGGAGGAGCTGCCAGCATGTGCCCAAATCCTCTCCACTGTCCCCTGCGCACCTATTTATTATGTGGTCTGTGCCAGTCTGCGTGAGCCGCACTGGCACTGCCAACGGTATCGTGCTGGCGTTTCGTGTGGTCTCACAGTCTCAGTTTGGATCTGAGGGTGGATACTGACACCACAGCGACCAGGAGACAGTCAGTGTTTCTCTGTAATGTGCTGCCACAGGGGACAGACAGACAGACAGCCAGACAGACAGACAGAGACAGTGAGCGAGTGCACAAATTACAAACCTGTCTGAGTCAAACTGATGCATCTGTGGTAAATGATAAGAGTTGACTGTGCAGCTCTGACTTAGCTCGCACAAAAATGACTGTGTAAATTACTTTACACCAGAGTTACTGTCGTTTCATTAGGTTTAGCAATATGAAAGATCCTCTGCTAACAATAGAAGTAGTTTAAAATACTTAAAGATGAGATTTTTACAAACTTGTTATTGACAAAGCAAATATCTAATCTAATGTGGCCTGAATCTTAGATAGATAAGTAGACTACCCAACATAGTCGATATGAAGATAATAATTTAATACATAATCTGTCTGTTTTAGAGTGAATTTAACTCTTTTAGTGTTAACACTGAGACAATGAGTTCAATTTAATACTATTCTATCGAGGATTTGGTTCTTATTAGGAGTTTAATTTAACTACATTTTTCCTCATAAGTTTCGTCTCCATACAGAAGAGGTTGACCAATATGGATCGTTCTATGACTGATACTGATTTTTAGAAATTGAAAAGTGCAGCTGATGGCTGATAATTAATGTCAAACAATACATTTGATGATAAATAAATATTAAGCTTTATTAACTTAGCAACGTTAATCAAGTTTATGTGAACAAAATGCATATTTTTTAAATAACTGGCCAGTGCTGATCATTAAAAATGGCAAATATTGGCCCAATGAATCAGTCCACATGAAGTAACAGATAAAACAGAAATTCTGCAAGTCAGAAAAAGAAATAATAAAATATCAGAGAGAGTTTTCTTTAAGCTTCATCTATTTACTGTCACATTTGCTAGATTATAAACCCTCCTGTGTAGATCAAAGAACAGCTTCTTACACTCATGCAACTGTAGCTATTCAAACAGACTGTACGTGTCTGGAAAAGAGATGTACATTAACTTCACATGTAAAGACACACAGCTGGTATCCACACCCTCCTTTACCAAACTTCCTCGAAGCAGCAAAATAACAGTGACTAGGAATAGAATCCTATACAGACAGCCTGTCATTATAAAGCTGGCACACTCTCCTGCCGTCCTTGTACATCTTCTGCTAAAACAGAACGACGCCGAAACCTTCCACACACACCGACCACAAAATCATCACCTACCTAACGGAGAGAAAGCAGAGGAGCAGCACTGTGCTCCCTGCAGGTCTGCGGTGCCAGAGCGGTTCTGCCTGAGAAAAGCTTTTACAAGTACACAGTTTGAGGAGATGCCAAGGTTTAGAAAAGGAGGCCTCAGAAGCGTTTGTCTCAACTTTTACTTCTCACCAACACCATCTGGGTATGAGATGAGATCCTGCATCTGTGGTTGAGGTCACTGAGGGTGTGATGGTGATGGTGTCACAGTTATCACTGCCAGAAAAAAGATACCTAAGCCTCTCGACACAGTCCTGCGCAGTGCTTTGCAGGCTTCAGACTGGCTTCTATGTAGTTACATCCCTGTTTACACTGGTCAACACTGGTGACAAGTTAGAGTGTGTTCACGAATGACTGCAGAGGATTCAACTTTTTATTCAGTTTCAGATTGGCGTTCTTTGTCTTTTTAAATGTTTTGGCTGCAAATTCCTGCTTCATTCCATGAATGTTTGAAGTGAATCTTACTTTTTAAGACTTGGGAAAAGTATTTTTTATTTCATTTTTAGCAAAGTAAAAGATAAAACAAAATAGTAACTGCATCAATACTGGAGTGCCAATTCTAAACAGGAAATCCTGAATTAATGTATTTCCAATTCACACTAATAATTTAGTAGGTAAATGTAAAGCTGTCACAGTGTTCATATATTCATATATATAGATTAACAAAAATCAGACATTAAAAACAACAAAACAGACTACAGAGAAATGAGGAAGTTACCTTCAGCCAAGGCATGCCTGACAATCTTTCCTCCCAGCACGCATTTCACCACCACAGTGCCAATCTAACATTACACATGGTTAAGTGCAGGGTTTAACTATGACTGAAGTTTGTTAATCCTGGCAAGAAAAGAGGACTTTGAGTACAGAATAAGAGTACAGCTCAGCTGTGGATTAAAAAAAAAACTCTCACTACAGATTGGAAGCAGCTGATGTGACTCAGTCTGAAATTAAATACAAGGTACAAGGTTATATACAACACAGTGTGGACTAAATGGGGTGGATGTGGATTTATTACTCATAGTTTATATATATCGTTTATTGTTTAGTTTTTTTAGTCTTCAACACGAGTTTCCATTATCTCAAATCAGTATTCTGATTATGACACTGATCAGCAGAGCATCATTGGCTCATGGGAAAATGAGTCAAAGGAAAATGGAGGGGACACGTTACAGCTTTCAGACGTGTGAATGACAGAAGCCTAAAATACCACACACTTCCATACAGTCAGAGGAATGAGCTGTCAAACATAGAAGGTTCATTCACCAGCAGTCAGAGGGAGAGAGAGAGGTTATGTTGTGACAGACTGCTCTTTCATGAAAGCTCTGCTTTTGAGTTGAGGTTGCAGAGGAACAACCGTCAAGAAAATATTACCCTCTGATTTTTCTCCTCCTTTGAACAAAACTGGCCTTTCATGCCTCTGTACTGCTACTGCTGCTCACTGCTGATGTTACTACTATTACTGCTGATGATCACTGCTGCTACTGCTACTACTGTTAGTGCTACTGCTATTCACTGCTGCTGCTACTGCTACTGATGCTCACTTCCCCCTGCTGTTGCTCTCATCTGTCACTGTCTCCCCTCCTTTTCGTGTTACCACTGAACAGAGAATAAAGGCGAAGGACTCTGACCAATCTGTTCTCTGACTCAGAGTGTCCCTCTCTCTCTCTCTCTCTGCCTGTGTGGGGAGCTGCATCATCCCAGTACTGCTGGACCACATTGCGCATGGGAAAGCGTCATGACGCGCACGCCATATAGGGACGCAGGGCGCAACGTGCACGAGAACGCAGAGCATGCTCCTCCAGGTGAGAGGAGGGTTTTACGTGCGTCACTCTTCACCAGGTCATGTGATTAAAAAACTAAATCTACAAGTAAATGAGCACCTGCGCGCGCACAGCAACTATAAGATGAGAACAGGCCGAGCTGCTACTCACACACACAGAGGCACATTGACATACACATAGATGTGTGTTACATTTCCACACCCTGAGCTGAAGTGGAGAAAAAAAAAACACATTTATATACACAAACACAAGTGTACAAAGCGCACATTAACACACACGCACACTGACCGCTTTCACTGCCACATCCCTGCGCTCTATAATAACCTATTCATAGAAAGCAAAAAATGTCTCAGGCTTCCGCCTCCAAAATACACACGGGACAAGACGGGGACGTGGAATCTACTCCGGGGCCAAAGGATACAACAGAGGGGGCAGGTTATGACACAAAAAACTGCAGTAAAGAGTAGAGATCCACTCACATATCTGTCCACACACATGAATAAATATATTCCTCTGCAAAAAAAAAAATACAATGTCAACAAAAATAGTTTTTCTTTGATTCTGTTTAAAATCGGCATCATTTGACTGAGAGAAACGTCACCAGAACAATAACAAAGGCCCCAACAATTTTAAAACAAACATAAAAAACCAATGCAATCCGTGACATTGACACTGAAAAATATACCGAATTCACACATCAACCTTTTAAAATGTCTTTATATTTTATTGAATTTAATGTTCAGAATTTTACTCGAATGTCCATTTGGTGCTAGTCTGTATCAAAAGTCTTCAGTCACATCTGAACTGATGTGGACTCAGGTGAATCAATGGATTCTCTGTATAAAAAAGATTAATCCATAGCACTAGCGGTGCGTCAGGGAACTGCAGTGCGCACATATCAGCACAGGTGAGTTTTTAAAATTCTTACAATAAACGCTGAGTAAAAGTGTGAGTCTACATTCAATAGTGAACAAACGTCCTCAGCTTTGTTCCCATTATTAAAACCACAGACATTGCATTTTGTCATAATACAAACTCAAAGTTTTTATTTTATTGTTACATCAAAGGCGGATGCAGAAATCCCTCCTCCCTCAGCAGCCAGAGGCAGTGACGGATGCACAGGCTGAACTGGTAAACACACAACCAACCTCATTCACTCCCTGTATCTACAGACCAACACACTTCTGCACATACAGAAGTAAAATCTGAATCTTTCAGCGCTAACCCCCTGTAGATGGAGGCCCAGCACAGACGTGCGTAATATGAATGTCACATTTAAACGGAACTCTGAATAATGATCACATACATCAGTCAACATTAGGTGAAGTGATTTAAAATGACCAAGGAGAAATAATCTGGATGCTTGAGCTGTTTGAGCTGAGCGTCTAATTTCAACATCTGGTGACAGCTGTCAGCTGACAGAGAGAGCCAGACACACTCAAGGAATGAATGCGTTCAACGAAGTGACAAAACGTCTTTAATGACACGTAATAACGTGTTTCTGTTTTCATATATAGCATAAAATGCTTCCTGTGGCCTCTGCTCTGTGAGCACACAAAATGCTTCCCGTGCCATCCGATAATGGTTGTGCCAACATAACCAACAAAAACCTTAATTCACTTCCCTGTATAACATGTCAGCAATGACCTGACATAAAAAGGCAATTTCCTAATATGCAAGTGGCGACGTAACACATGCTGCTCATATAAAGGGATAGACCTGCTGTTAAAACACATTTCCGTGGATGCGCAGTGTCCACAAATGGATGCGTTTATTACGCACACGTTCAATCCAAACTGAGTGCAAATCAAGAATTCTTTGGTGGTGATGACCTGCTGAGCACGATTGAACAAAATACACAACACACACACTATTGATAAGAGGAAACGTCTTACCTGCTCTAACCACGGTCGTTTGGCATACAGCGAGCGCCACCGCCACCAAGGCGATGGATGAGAAGTCCACGCGCCATTGTCTCCGTTTCTTCCGGAAGGGACAAGCTCCAATATCCATAGTTCTGCAGCAGTTCAGCGGCTGGTTGTGCTGTAAATGTAGGAGATGGTGGTAGTTTTATCCTCTTACAGAAAGTCAGCCGACGACAGGATCCCGACTGAACTTTCTCAGAGGTCACGGACAAAGCAGACGGCTCGTCTGTAGACGTCTTTACCTCTCTCCTTTCCTTAATGAGTCGGACTACGGTAATGCACAAAACCTGAACACCTAAAGGGGTTTGGGGTGAATAAATATCCTTTATTTTAACGTTGAAACCCTTTGTGCTAAAGCCCCATTGAGTCAGAATGGGTTCGAGAACCCAAAGTGGAGAGAGCCGCAGAGAGAGACCTGGAATCACGCTCTCTCTCTTCTCTCTCTTTCCCTCTCCCCTTCTTTACTTTCTCCCACGAAGAGTGAGAGCATGTGTGTATGTGTGTGCGTGTGATGAGAGAGAGAGAGAGGGAGAGAGAGAGAGGGAGAGTGAATGGCATAGGAGAGAGGGAGAGAGAGAGAGAGAGAGAGAGTGGATGGCAGTGGAGGGGGCGTGCGTAATTGCGCCTTTTGAGCACGCAGATCTACGTTGTGTGTAGGGGCGTCTTTAAGTTTTTAATGATAAGCTTGAACAAATATGTCAGCAGACACACACGCGCACACACACACACACACACACAACGAGGTCTTTCTTTTAAACTGTGAGTTAAAAAGTTCGGGTTTCTCACTCATCCACTGTTGTCAGGGAAACGTTTACGTCTCTGATTATTTCTCTTTGCATTTTCTATTCTTCTTACGCTCTCGCCTTGGTATCTGCGGTATTTAAGGCTCAAAGTAAAAACTATTGTTCAGGTACCGAGCAGTGCAGCAACAGCAGCAACAGCAGAGTGAGAGTTCAGTCAGCCAATCAAGAGCCTGTCCGCTCCAATCACCACACCCCCTTTCATCAAATACCTTGGACCGCTGCTGCGGTTCTGATTGGTCAGTCCCACGTGGTCTTGTTTTGCAGCATCAGCTCAGGTGCACATGGAGAGAGAGAGGGGGAGGGAGAGAGAGAGAGCGATTAGTATTTGTGAATTGTTGAGTTATAATCATTAAATTCTGAAAGGATAAAACAATGATATCACATACATCCTGATTTAAAGTGTTTTTTTGGAGAATTATCACTTACACGAACATTTTGACACCTGAATGGTTGCATTTTGGACATGAAATGTATGAGGAGACAGAGAGCAAGAACGGTGACTCAGCATCATGGATGGACTTTGATTCAGGTGACATGGGTGTCCGGAGGAGCAGCATCTTACAAGAAAATAAAAAAAAGGGGAGAATCCCAGGTTGACCGAGGGAGTTTCCTCTCCTCATACGTGGGTATAGGTTATCTCCAGGTTGTCTGACTTTTTTTTTAATTATCCCTGATTGAGCTTTTGTGTGTATATCAGGATCAAGGTCAGCTCTACAGAGGAGGTCATTTTGAAAGACCCTGTTTTTACAGATGCCCAAAGAGGACAAACTAAACATGTTTCGAGTTTTGATGCTAACTGAGGGCTACATCGGTTCTACTACACACTTGGAAGAGAAGAGTGAGGTGAGGGATATTCTGCTGCAACATGTAACTTCACCAATAAATGTTTGCGACGTTCAGGTTTTCACAATATTGTACTTTCTGTGGTTTTAAGTAATCAGCTGCTCTACAGGGCCCCAGGTAATTGCTCACTTTGCTTACCCTGCTGTGACGCCCCCGGTTAAGAATGGTGAGTAAAATGCAGTGACATTATAGATGACGACCTCTAACAACTGTCTCAAAAGGAGGATATTTGAGTCTATGACAGCTGGAATAACAACAACTACAACTATTTCAGAGGTTTGCAAAAGTCACATAGTCTTCTTTTATTAGTCCAACTAAAAAGACAGTGTTAGAGCAGCAAAGAGAGTAAAAAGGTCAAGGGTTTATAAAGAGTATTTTTGATATTTTGTCCTCTTTACTGTATATGTGAAGTGTGTGTGTGATGTTTTATCATTTAATGTAAAATACATGTATATCCATCGTACAAGGTTTAGTCTCAGTTCTGAAAGCACTGTCTATGCATATTAGGGAGTTATCAAACCAGCAGCGAGACATAACATTTGCAGCAGTAATTTCATAGAGATCACATTCCCTTCATGATTTCAAAGTTGCTTTCATATCCTCACCTGTCGTAAACATTAGCATCAGTCGTGTCCCCTGTGCCCCGACGTCTGGCTCGTAAAGGTTCCTGCTCTCCACACACACACACACACACACACACACACACACACACACACACACACACACACACACACACACACACACACACACACACACACACACACACACACACACCATGGTTAGTCACTTTCTTTGAATGCAGACTTCACATCCAGAAAGCAGTAATTAACCATAATCACCTGTTGATGTTCCCTCTATACTGCTCACGCTTTCTCACTACCTCTCATTTCTTCACTCCCCCTCCTCATGTAGGCCTCATTCTCTGAGGGAAAATCAGGGGGACGTGTTTGGATTCTGACATACTTTCCACAACAACCCCTCTTACTATCACTCTTTCAAAGGGCTGAGCAGCAATCGAGAAAATGTAAGAGTGCAAATTAAACACTGACAACAGCCAGGTGATTATTTCTGGGACTATGTTAAGTTGAAAGCATAGATATGATGTTTAAATACACCTTACAAATGACTGTAAGGCGTAACATATTTAGATGATACTTGATCCAAGTCTGAGCATTCAAACGGCAGAGTTCAGGTGATTTTAAATAGATTTGTATTAAAGGTAAAGAGTGAAGGATTTAGTGACCCCTATTGGTGAAGTTGCATGTTGTAGCTGAATATCTCTTTCCTTCCAAACGTATTCAGTTACAAATTAAAACTGAAAATGAGTTTGGTTTGTCCATTGAAAACATGGTGGTACAAAATGGAAATACTAAAGGCTCATTCTGCGTCAATGAAAACACAAACCCCCCACAAGAATAATTGTTTTATGTTCCATTTTTGCCAAATGTCAACCTTAATCTTACACAGTGGAGCTTTAACTGATCAGACTCACAGACTATAAGTTATCTCATCAAATATTCTCAGTTTATATGAGTTTTAGGCCAGCGCTCCTACCTAGACAGAGTTGTAGTTGAATTGCAAATATACACTAAAAACTAGTGTATGTTACCACAGCAAAGTTCAGGAAGACTTGAAATTCCTTAAGAATTACCTGCCAACTTGCAGCATGTCTCAGCCGATTTTATTGCTGTAAATCTGTAGCCGACCATAACTTAAATTATATATCATTTGTTCTTAAAAACAAGTGGACAATTACAGTTGAACAGTTAAGCTCTGATTTATTCACTTAAAGTAGCAAGTTTAACTTTAACTAACCATGCAGATGCAGTACCTTCATAGCTCACCAGGGGGCTGCGGCCCACACTGTGGCCCATCACTGTTATTGAAGTTAATATACAAGTGGTCAAGGGACTACGGTGGCCTTCAAAGACCAGAAAGAATATCTTTCCTCTTTGTTTGCAAGGTAAGCTGATGTCTATTCAGGCTGCTGTAGAAACATGGTGACCTCTCTAAAGCAAGGCCTTTACCTAAAGTATATATATAAAAGGCTAAATCTAAGGCTAAGATAACCAAACTATTTTCATCTTGAAGCAAATATACACTTAAAAACTTTACGGGCCATATTCAATTTCTGTCAATAAACCCTTCTAAATGTTACACACTGAACCCAGTTGCTGCTGTGTCGCAGCAGCAACTGGGACAGCAATGCAGTAGTTTGAAATAAACGTGATAAAAATATAGAATTTACATAAGGATACATACAAATAAGTGAATGTTAACAAGCTGAAATTCATAAAAACTGCCAACAGTAGAAGAATGTCACTATCCAGAGATTTTTTTGCAAATGAAATTTTGACACACTAAAAATCTGCTATGTTTTGATGCAATATCATCAAATTTCATATAATTTACATTTTTATGACATCAAATCATAAAATATTGTATTTTAGTTAAAGTACACTGAACTTGAACTGATTTTCTGTTGATCCTGGCTGATTTTCAAAGATTTCTACTTCTCTGCACTCAGAAGATGATAGGAGGTCTATAAGATGCTAAATCCCAGACGAAGAATAAAGGGACACGCTTTGGTTATGATGGCCATGGTTTAGGTTGTGTGTGGTGGTGATAATGTCTATGAGTTTGCATGTGAGGCTGCCAGAGGAAGAACAGTGCACTGCTCTCTCATAAGAAACTACAGAGCTGAGCTTTGATGTCAGGAGAATGAGAAGGAGCGGCTGTTGTGTGATCATTCGGTGAAACCATCAACTGAGCAGCAATTATCCATCAGGAATCATACAGATGAGTATAGTTACTACATGGAAACCAAAAGCAAAATATAGATTTTTGTGTTTGTGAGAGAAGGAAGAAAGAGAGGGTATCAGAGGGTAAAGAGTAGTAATGCAAATACTGATGCATTTTTATTTAGTAAAACTGAGAATAAACAGAATTTGGACAAACTGTAGCTCCACAGTTTTTATTTTCACTGCGTGGGCCTTTGTACCAAATCAGATCGTCCAGGAAATTCTCCCTCAGTGAGGCAGCTCTGGCTTCTCATGTTTGTCTTTCTGGACACAGTGGACCAAGTGTTTTATTTTTTTCTACATGGTTTTAACATTCTTGTGCTGTGAAAGTAGATGCCAGAGGCTGTAAAAAAAGACACCCCAGAAGAAATGAGTGATATATGTTTGTACGTGTGCATGTGTCTACAATAAACACAAATATTAATATTCTAGGATGGCTACTGCTCAAAATTGGTTTTGTCCAGGACTTCAGAGAACTCATAATTACTGCTTTTGTTTTCTACTGTATATACTGAATAGCTGGATAATATCTGGACTGCATGTATTTGAATGCTTTTCTTCATGTTTTAGACTTTTATCACATATTAATCAGATGTTGTTTTCACCTTAAAATCTTATTGACCTGGGTTTAATTCATTTTTAAACTCATAACTCATTTATTAACTCATAATTATTGTAAATTACTTTGTATCACACATAAACCATGAATTCAGTGTCCAGTTGTTAATGACCGCAAACTAATGGTTACTTTCATTACTGATTAGTGATATTTTAATATGTTAAATTAAGGTGACTGTAACCAGGTTAACAGCAGGCGCATCAGCAGGTACATACCTGTGGCAGCTTGTGTTTGCTTTGGTGAGACGCTCGTCGCTGTGGCTCATGTGACTGGATGTGGATTCAATCAGTCAACTGGAGAAAATCCATAAAAACATCTGCACACACACATTTCACATGTACATACTACATTTTTGTCTTGAATTAATTAAGCGGTGGCTTTAAAATCTCATCTGGTCCAGTTTTGACATGTCAGCATAAAACAAAGTTGCTACAGCAACAGTTTAATTTACTCAATCTGTCGAGCATCATTCAGCACATTATGGAGGTACCACAAACTCCAGAAAACAGGAGCTGCCCACATGACTGCCAATCAAAATCAGACGAGCGGCACGAGGCCCATGTGACAGGGTGAGATAACCTGACAGAAACAGCAGACAGGTGCTTCCATTCGCCCACATGTGTGTTACAGGTTGATGTGAACCCTCCAATTATACAATCAACTTTCAATACCAGCCATATTTTAAATATTACAACATTTTAATTTAGTGGGCAATAATTTAAGGGCTTTACGAGGCCAGAGACCACAAGGTTTCCCTGTGGGACAGCTCCATCAGACATGGCCACCCACCAAACTGGGAGCTGGATCTCAGTCCGGTCAGACGGCTCTGGAATCTCAACTGGGTGTAATGTCAAAGCGTGACTGGTATCCAGCTGATACAGTGGTCAACTGTGGAAACATGTGGGTCAATGGAAGCAGGAGGGATGGCATTAGCTCTTGGAGACGGACTCAGTTAGTTGCCTGTGGGCAGCGCTCTCCGAGTGCTATTTCCAAAAGAAGAACCTTGTAATTACTATAAAGCGGCCATATTATATTGCTGACTTCCCTGAAAAGTCTGTACTTTACTGGGCTGGGCTGCAAACGCGCACACACACACACACACCCTGCTAGCCACAACACAACTGAAATAGATCAGAGCGAGGGATGGACTGGGAGGAAGCGGAAAAGGGAGTGGACTGATTGTCTCTGCACTAACAATGGGGTCAAAGCTAATGTGTGAATCCATGTGTGAAGAATCTGCTCAGTGGAGCCGCCGGAGGTGTGCAAAACCAGGTAGAAAAAACAACAGGGGCTTCAGACAGAGAATGGTTGTGTGATTTTCAATCTAGCCACCGAACACACCCAGTTAACCACATATCTCGAAATAGGCAGGAGAGGAGGAGGAGGAGGGGTGACGAAGGGGCAGAGTGAGGGAGGGTGGAGGTACAGCAAGGGTACACAGAAGTGGGTGTGTTTTTCTGTGTGGGGTGAGTGTTCACTAACTCTCAAGTTTGTGTGCCTACTGATGTGTAACAGCATGTGTGTGTGTTTGAGCGCGCGCTACGCATACGTATACTTGTCTTTTGATATCTGATTAACTAAACCAAGAAAGAATATGCAGAGTGTGTGTTCTCTTCTCTGTCATCCTCAGCATTTTCTTGTGTGCGCACATGTTTCCTGACTGGCGTTCAACGCTTTAGCAATTATTTCCTGAGAGTTTGGAGGCAGCTTCCTAACCTCTCCGAGTTAAATATGGCTGTAGGTGAGCTCCAAGATTTGCTCAATTTAGCACAATTACTCACTGTTAGAAGGTAATTTGCCCAGATGGAACATAATGGCTGCAATAATAAAAGGCTATTACAAAGACTGGTGACATAGCAAGAACCAGAATGAGGGTAAAAGAAAGGCTACACTGAACCATGCAGTAAAAATGTAGTAGAAAAAAGATGAAAATATCAATATCCATTCAACAACCATTCACAGTATAACCACAGCGGTGTTGTGTCTTGTATGTGAATACTGAATTCTGAACCTTTACATAAAATGGCAATGGTGCCATTGAAAATCTATGTGCACTAAAATAGGCTTCAGCATCATTATCATTTATATTTTAGTCTCTTCAGCACTTTGAAAACTTTAGCTTGTTTTCCTGCTTCATGTATTTTATATTGTTGTTCAGAATCAGAAACAGTTTATTGATCGAAGTATTACGAGCTCTGTCAAATTATGCACTGAATGAATACCAATATAAATACAAAATATACACAATACAAACAGAAGAAGAAAACAGTAAAAATAAAAAATATAATCTGCAGTCTGTCTGTCTGTCCTTATTTGTTATTATTATTACCTCCATCATGAAGGTTCTATTTTCATCAGCATGGCTTTATCTGTAAGTCTGTCCTTCTGTTAGTATGATCCCATTCAATTTATTAAACTGATGATATCACACTAAAATAATTAACTGTTAATGTGGTATGCGTTTGGTGGAAATGTAAATGTAACAGTTTAGTACATTTTTAACAAATAATAAAATTGTAATGGTAATTAAAGTTCTGGTGAGTAATTGGAATACTTTCTCATAAGTTCTGCTGAATACTGCCTGAACCTGAAATAACCACATCTTAACTTCTACATCTAAATGCAACACAGTCAAAGATGGAGGAGAGCGATAGAAAAGGCATAGAGGGCTGAGGAAACCGCTGCTGTTGCTGCTGCTAGACAGAGGAGAGAAGGAGAGGGGAGGGGAGGGGAGGGGAGGGGAGGGCTGTGGAAAGGTACAGGCAAAAACTAAAAAAATCACAGGAATGAATAGAAAGAGGGGGTACACAGGCATGCAGAAGCAAAGAAGGAATGAATGAGGGCCATTGATAAAGATGGAGAGTGGACTTCGGTGAGGGAAGGAGGGAGAGAGAAGGGATCAAAAGGTATTTACACATGGAGATTCCAGAGGAAAAAAAAAAAACAGGCAGGGAGGGAAACGATGGATCCATGGAGGGATGGATGGAGGGATGTCTAATTGACCCACTGACTAAAACACAGGGTGGGACCTGAGTGACTTACATATTTGTGTCTTTAGAGTTGCAGCTTTTTCCACAAATGAAGTCACCTCAACAGAACAGCTGTCAGCGCAGCACAGTAGCCTTCAGTCACACTTTTCTTTACAACAACAAATGTGTAAAGGTTTAAAAAATGGAAAATGAAGGTCACAGGAATTAAACCATGTTTTGGCAAAATATCCCATGTTATACTGCCCCTCTCTTAATCCCTCATTTCTCCTTTCAGAGGTGAAATCTGTGGACAGTCAGCATCAGTTGACTCCTTCATAGAGGCTTTAAGGGATATTACAGTTTTTTCTAAGCAACATGGTGTGATCCAGTTGTAGTTGAAAGTCGGATTTCCATCTTGCAAAGTGGAAACAAAATGAAAAACTTGGAACACTTGTACAAACACAGGAGCTGCTGGTCTCCTGCTGTCCCGTGTAGACCGTTTGTGTCACTGAGGTTAATTTGAACAAAAGATTTCACACACCAAAGTCTGAAAATAACACATTTGAACTTACTGAAGGAGGCAGCAGTGGATCAACAGCTCCTGTGTGCTGTGATGTGAAATCACTGATTTTCTCTCTGGACTTTGGTCTGAGCGGTTCACACAGTCATCACTTTCCTGTCAGAAAATCCCTTCATCTGTGAGAGAAAGACAAGAACATGTGGTTTAATGTTGAGCCTTTTGTTAAGTGGCTAAAATCAGTGTCTACGTGCTAGTTTTCATCCAGATTTCTTTTCACATCTCCTAGTTCTAAGGACAGAGGTTAAGGCAGGTGCAGAGTGGGAATGGAAGAGGCTCCATTCTCCCTGTTACAAGTCAGTGACCCATCAAAAAAGGTAAACAAAGGTTGCATAGTGTCGCTTTAAGTCAGGCTGACAAGCAGTTATGACAACAATCTCGTTCTCCTCCTTTTCAGAAACTGTTTCATTTAAGAAAAAGAGAGACGCAAGTATTTTTGAAACACAACTGAAGAGCTCATCAACTCCACGAGGATCAGGGAGCATTTCAAGAAAGATGAGTGAGAAACGGCATGTGTTGTGTGATGAAAGAGGAGAAGCAGCAAGTATGTGAAGCATTAAAAGTATTCAGCTGGAGGGAAACAAAGCCTGACTGTAACCCAGACTGGTCCGAGGGATGCTTTGAGGTCGAGGGGAAGGTCAGGTGGGTCATTTTACCATAAGAGTGACACCTTGCTCGACCTCGACCAGCTGACCCGTACAAAGAAGTGAGGAGGAACTGGATGAAGAGACGGTTTTCACACCATCTGCTCAACTGCTTTTTTTAGACTGTGGATGCAGTTACTGATCAACATCAATCAGTTAGATAATAGCAACACATAGACAGGTAACAGAAGAATGAGATTGGCAATAAACACAGGGGTGAATTAAATATGAAGAATACAGAGAAATTCAGTTTAAGACATGTGAAGGAATTAACTTTTAAAGTCTGTCACTTGACTCCATCGCTGAGAGAACATTTAGAGTTTTTGTTTCTGCACTCCTCTCTCTGCCCTGTTTGCCATTGAAAAGGCATCTAGTTCCCTCTCTGTGAACTTGAGTTTAAATTAAATTATTTTTATTATGGAATGATTGATCAACACTAGACAAAAAACTGATTTAACCCTAATTTCTTCACTTTACGCACTCTGAAGCATCGGAACGAATTGTTCAACATCATCCACTGAACATTTATTTTCCAAAACATCTATTTACAGGTGGTTTCTGACTAGAAACTGGTTATGAATGTGAGCTCAACATGAAGTCAGAGGTTAGTGTTGTTAAACTGACGCCTATTAACAGCAATATTAACGTGCAAATTCTTTACATTCAGCCCTCAATTCTCCAGAGTACTGTACATCCATGCTCAAATATCACCAGAAATAGTTTTGTTCATAGTATACTGTGTTGTTCTGTGTCCTGTAGCTCAACGTGTACGTCCCTGACGAACCAGACGAGGCATCTGCTTCCACAGGTCAGTGAAGGCTCCACTCTCACAGAGCTGGTGGACAGAGGGACTCCTCAGCTGGCCGAGGTCAGTGAGGAATGCACCAGGGGAGAGGGAGGGAATGTACCACAGGGGTGTTGAGGAAGGAGGTGGGGTGGCAGTGGAGGAAACACAGAGGGGGGAAACAGAGGGGTCTTTTGTGAGACAGGAAGCTGCTGAGACCATGGCCCTCTCACTGGGTACAGTAGCAGAGCAGAGAGAAACGTGGAGCGATGAGAAAAGATGAAGAACGAGACCTCAGTGAATGGAGGACATGATGGAGAAGGAGACACCTGGGAATTGGTGGAGAACTGGGCTGAGTGATGGAATAAGAAACAAGTTGAAGGATATGAAAGACATGCAGCATAGACGGTGGTTTTCCTGCTTGAAAATGAAATGTACAGCCGAAATCTTCACTCAACATGAAAATCAGTTGACAACACTGTCAGATAAATTCAACAATTGTAATCAATTTGACTTGTGGTCATTTTGTTCCAGAGATTTTTCCATACATTTATGAAATGGTGAAAGAAAGTCTTACTTAGGCAGATCCACTGAATTAAACTAATTTTGGGCTTGTATGGTCTTTTTCACAGAACACACGTTGTTCTGTCACAATCAGAAGAACTGTGGTCACTTATGGTCATGAGTTCTGGCCATAAATGAATATTCCTTAATGGTTGGTTGGGCTCATTCTTTCAGACATGGCGAGGACTTTCTTCTTCTATGGTGTTACATGACAGCTTGCATCCATAATGTTGTATTACTGCCATCTTCTGGAGTTAGAAAACACCTACGCAAACCTGGTTATATTCTTTCTTTCATCTCTTGTCCTCCTCTGTGGGGACTTTGGACATCCAGATGGAGCTGAGCTGTTGCTGCTACTTCTAGTTCAGAAGAAGCCACATCAGATATCTTATCAGGAAAACTTCTGTATGAATTCCACTGGAAGTTTTCTTGGGATGACAATCTGGTTGACCAAGAACTTGATGGAGGAAAAACAAATCCCATTTGACCAGGAAACACCTCAGGATCACAAAAGAAGAGGTGGAAAAAACATTGCTGGTCAACAGACAACTTAACTTCTACACTTGTATTGTTCATTTTGAGTGTATATGTTTGTTCACACAACACAAGTGAGGTACTATGCAGTGCATGTCTGCAGGTACATACCTGGATGAAGGAGACTTCCTCTCCTATCAATTCACCCCCGTCTTCCACAGTTAATTTGTGATCTGCATGCGTTTTCCTGCAAAAATGTAATCATTTCTTCCTTGGTCCAAAACCTGCATGGCCAGAAAATTTTATTTAACTCTGTCTTTTAAATTTGTGAGTGAACAGATGAAAAAAAAAAACCTCAGATTTCCATGGGGGACATGCTACAATTATCATTTCCAATTATCAAATTTGATTCGAGTTGGAACTAAATTGTCTGCAGTGGAAAATGTATGTTTTCTGAACTTGCAGGGCCAGGTTACACCGGAGTCAAACCAGCGCAGACGATCAGCATCAGTCGGCAGGTGTCACACGTGCGAGTGTAAGAAAAAAGTGAAAGTTACTAAATAATTCAATATCATGATTCAAAGGGGGTCTTGTTGAGGAAGACCCAGTGTGGCTGTGTGAACCACCCATCCCACAGACGAAGGCTCAAAAGATCAAAAAGCAAAGACAGTGTTGATTTCCAGACAACAGAAGCTGAAAGTGTCAGTTAATGAGGTCAGGAAAAAAAACACAATTGTTTATGATCAGTAGGTCACTCCAGTCTGAGGACGCATCAAAGAACTGTAGCGGCATTCAAACAAAACACGCAGCATTCCAAGGCAGTGGGATAAATAATTGTGATGCAGCAGAATGAAAACACGACCCTCCCTCTTCCCTTCGTCTGTCCTCTCATCTACTCTCCCTTGTTCCTCCCAGTCTGCCAGTTTCCCGTCGCTGACACATTTCGTGCCTCTCACGTTCTCCTCTGGCACAGAGACAAGAACTTGTTAGTCCTCCCACACACAGAAGGAGAGACACCCAGTCTTTCTCCTCAGGACAGGACGATTAGGAGGTGGCACTTTGCAATCTTACCACGACATACATGTCAGCTCCTCTGTACATTATGTGTACAGAAGAGAGAGTTCCTGTGTTGCACCACATAAGTTTGTGGAAACAGATTTAGGCCTTTACACAAAAAAGGACAGATTAGTTTTTGCTGATGATGCTGTGTGCACCCCCTGCGTCTAAACCCTCAGGAGACAGACAGGTACACTCTCAGTGAAAACAGTTCCTGCGAGTGGGGACATCAGGAAAAAATGACTTATGCAATTAAATAAAAGGTTCCTGTAATAAAGCCTACACCATATGTAGTGTATGCCATCTTAAGAGAATTATGTTTGCCACTTTATCCACTGTCTCACTTTGTAAACCATTTACTCTCCCACACCAAAGCCCACACAGAAAATCAGTGATTTTACATCATGGCACAGATGAGTTGTTGAGCAACTGCTGCCTCCAACAGTAAGTTCAAAGATGTTATTTTGGGACCTCAGCTTTTAAAATCTTTGTTCAAATTAACCTCGGTGACACAAACGGGACATCAGTAGACCAGCATCTCCTGTGTCTACAACAGCTTAAAAAATGGTTTTCTGTACGGACTTTGGTGCGTAGATGTCTCAAAAGGCTGTGAGATAAAGCCCTGACTATATTCTTAAGACATCCCAGACTTCAGCTGGTAAATCATTTATTGTTAAAAGGCTTAAACCTGGTTTTCCTTGAAAACCTGAAAAACAAATCAAATCCATCATAAAATTCAAGTTTAGGTGTTTTCATGATGGGATAATTTCTTAATATTTCCAGTGGCACCATGAGATCTTCTTTCTGAAAACGTTTCTGTCAGGAAATTTTCTGAGCCATATTTTCTACCCACAATACCTCTTGATTAGAAAGCAAGAGCAACCGCCCCCATATGCAGAATTATATACTCAGTGAGACCCGTTCTCAGTTCACCCAGATATAGCTGTGCATAGGAGGTGCTCTCAGTCATCTAAGTGTAGCCTGGCTCACATTTGGTCTGTATATACCCAGAGCCTAGTGTATTATTACAGCTGAGAGAACACGGGGACAGTGGCTGACCAGTAATTTAACATTGCTAAATGTTGTCACACAGTTTTTTTTCCCCCCCATCTCAAACGTCTGGGCCTCACAGACATGGAAAAAATGTGGCAGGGAGTTCGCTGTTTTATTTATGCCATAAAAAAAAAAAATATGGACATGAAGCAAAAAGTTGAGAAAGATTAGGCTAAAAATAACAATTCATCCTAGCCGATTTTACCAAGAGCCTTTCAAGTTAAAGGGACAGTTCTGGATTTTGAAGTGTGGTTGTGTGAAATGCTTGTTGGTATATTACATGAATATAATCGTGCCAAGAAGCATTGGCAAGCTCAGCAAAATATAACAGCAACTAATGACAAGAGAGAAGGATTTACTTTTTAGAGTCACTGAGGTAAATAAAGGACTTTTTATTATCCCTGATTTTGTCAATGAGTACTGGTGCCGGATAGTGAGTGGTTTATAAAGAGACATAAGATCTTTATTTCATAGTAACATGACTCAAATATAATTTAAAGGCACAGTGGATCCATTTATGATAGTAAAAGTCTGCAGGGAGAAAAAAAAGACTGAAATATTACTTGTTTTTTTAAATGTCACAAGAAATAAAAGTTCTTCAG
The DNA here is from genome assembly GCF_019176455.1 of Solea senegalensis. Lineage (NCBI taxonomy): Eukaryota > Metazoa > Chordata > Actinopteri > Pleuronectiformes > Soleidae > Solea > Solea senegalensis. The sequence goes on from NW_025321294.1 coordinate 37,560, forward strand.
GGCAAGATCTAGGTAAATTATGCAACTCTGAAGTTCAGAGGGACATTATAATATTTATTTTAGTGTGTGGGTGGATGAGACTGCGAGAACAGAAAATAACAGTGAGTAGCAAACACACCTGACATCTTGCCTTGCACTCATATTCAATAAAGCGCTGTCCTCCACAGGTGTGTGTGTGTTGGAGTGCGACGTGTGGGGTATTTCTCCCACTCAAGATCTGCCAAAGCACTGCTGGCCAGTGACTTCAAACATGGCTTGCATATTTAGTGCACAGCAACAACATTCCCCTGATGAAAATGAACATTTTTGGAGGCAGAAGTTAAAAGGAATTTGACCTCAGGTATAAAGGTGTCTTTCTGCAGTGCTGGATGGGTGAGGAACACGAGAGAGGGGGGAGAAGGAGAAGACAAAAATGAGGGCCTGACGGAGACTGGGGATGGAGGGGGGCAGGAATGAAATGCTACTGAGAAAAAAAATCATTTTAAAGGTTGACAGCAAAGGTGAACATTAGTGCAAGGACGAGGAGGTGAGAAGAAATTATGAGGTAAAAGTGAGGCAGCAAAAGCAAAAGGATGGAAAAGGGAGGAATTTTAAACAGAGAGGAACTCATCCTTCTTTAATGTAGTACCTATTCTCCTGATTTAAAACGGACAACTTACTTCTCCTGTAAGTGTGATGCTGCTGCTGACATAGATGTACTGTGGTCCTGAACAGAGAACTCTTTGTGTCGGCTCCCTCTGCTGGCTGCTGCCGGTACTACAGTGGCAGCTCCCACAGTGGCACACTTGGCTCAGAGAAATCTGCAACATGGAAAGTGACAGACTGCATCAAGTTTGTCAAATGAGCTCCATCAAGCTCATTTGAGCCAGGGGAACATTCACCACAACACTCTCCCCTGGTGTGTGTGAACAATCCTAAACTCTGTGCCGTTTAATGAACCAGGCCAATAAAAGACAAAAATAAAAAGACCAATTCCGGGTGATTTTATACAAGGGCAACCACACATCAGCCACAGAGGAAAAACACACTAGTACTCCAACAGCTGCTACGTCATCATGAATCTATGCACATCCCTCTCAAAACTAGATAAATTGTTTAAAGCACAGCAAATAGCGAAATATTAACATGTTAATACTGAAATAATTATTACACCAGCTTACTCTGATAAATCAGTTGTATGGCCTGAAACTGTAACTTCATAAATAGCTACAGACCACACCATTTTTCATTTGTCATCAGGCTATAAATAATTTAAATACCCTAAATTAAGAGGCCTGAGACAAAATTTAACTAGCAGTAACTGAAGCTACTTTGTTGTGGGGAAGTTTGGGGAATCATTTCAGGTCTCAAGCAGTAAGATGAGTCATGAAATGAGGAATGAAAGAAAAAGAGACAAATGGAGGAGATGGAAGAGGACAGCCAATGAGTCGATGGCTGCAAATACACATTTCCATGTTTGTCAACTGTAAATATGCGGTGGAGAGAAAAGAACCCCAGGTGCAGTGTTAAATTTACCAGTACAAATGTTCTGATCCCAGCTCTGCTGCTTCCTAATTGGTCAAAGTGGAAAAAGTGGGCAGGAGAGGGAAAGAGAGCAATTTCCTCATCACCTGATGAAGGCAGGGAGGTAGACGATGATGAGGAGGAAAAGAGGGTGGGTGGAGCAGAAGCTGTGGAGCAGAAGAAAGTTGGATGAGGACAAGAGGTCAGTGCTCCCTCTGTGGGTTGACAGGTGGAAGTGCGGTGCCAGCAGTCACCCGAGGCCCTGAGGTCCTGCTGGACTGAGGAGCGTACCATCACCTCTCCAGGACAGAGTGGGGGCCCAGTTGGAACATTCCAATGCATAGAAAGAAATGAACGACAAGTAGCGCACACTGGTGTTCGAAGCCACTGTAGGTTAGCATCAACTACAGTCACATTTGATTCAATTTATAACATCTTTTTTTTAATGACATATATTGAAGTTTTCTTTCTTTCTTTTTTTTAAATAAAATCAAACACACTTGACATAATGTATTAAAACCTTTACTCGGACATGATACAACAAACAGAAACAAGATTCAGAATTAATGACTGAAAAAATTATTCATATTTTTTTTCCTCTTTCATTCCCCAAAGCACACAATGAATGGGATACAAAGAACAGATACAAGAGAAAGAGAGAAAAAAATTTAAAATAAGAGTGACAGGTTCCATTCTGATTTTACAATTTCTGGTATTTGTTTAATACTTTGTAATAAACAAAAGATAAATAGTGTAGTTGGAGAAGAGGGACCATGTGAAGTTTAAAGGTGAGGAGTCGACAATTAAGGAAGATTCTAGATCGACTGGAAAATATTTTTCTGTTTTCCTTCTCAGTCGATGAATGAACACCTGATCAGAGTTCTTACAGTCCCTGCCCTTCTTTCATTCCCTCCATCTCTCGCTCTGTGACCTACCTACCAAAATACTGCAACTGTTAAAAACCACAACTACAACCTCCTCGTCCTCCTGAGGACGGAAATCCCTCCAGTCTGACTCATCCTGTGTAACCAGAGCCTGTTCAGAAGTGTCAACTGCAAAACACACTTGTGGGGACTCTCTTTACCTTTGACCTGTGTCTCTACATTTGGAGCCTCAATCTCAGGATCTGAGGCCAGGGGATTGACTGGACGCATGTGCAGAGCCACTGATCTGCTGTGGCACACAGCTTTGGTTTTCACACAGGGAGCTTGTATACTAGGATTTACACTGAGTTCAACTTTAAAAAAAAAACCGTCGTAAATTATATTTTTAAATACTCTAAAGACTTTGTATTAAACTAAACGTTTTGACTAGAACAGTCACAGATCAGTATAAAGCTGCAAAAGTGAAAACTGATGAAATATCAGGATTATGGTCTTTTCTGCTGTGAAGTACTTGAGGTAATTCTATTCTCATAACAGTGAGACTCATCTCACCTGGGTAGTTTTCGATTCAATTCAATTTTATTTGTACAGCGCCAAATCACAACATGCATAATCTGAAGGTTTGGTTTATTTAGTCTCTTAATATGTGTACAGTAAATGAAAAGGAGGAAATTATGCGATGCAGAAGCTCTGTTTTTGCATCCAGTGTGGCCCCGGCCAAAAACTGAGGATAGTATACAGCGACTGTCCACA
>NW_025321295.1:0-2500 GCF_019176455.1 Solea senegalensis
ACCAGGGACCTGTCCTGAGCATGTCTGCAAAAGATGAGCTCCCAACAGGAAGTGGAATGCCGGAAACAGGAAGTAAACTCTAAGATTGTCCGATCTGCACAAAACTTGATATGTAAGACAAGGGAACTTCCCTGAACACGTTTACGGACGCGCATTTGACCGAACAGGAAGTTGGCCATTTTAAACAGGAAGTGCCCTATAACTTTGCAGTACATTGTCCGATCTGCACAAAACCTTATATGTGACACCAGGGACCTGTCCTGAGCATGTCTGCAAGAGATGACCTCCCAACAGGAAGTGGAATGCCCGAAACAGGAAGTCAACTCTAAGATTGTCCGATCTGCACAAAACTTGATATGTAAGACAAGGGAAGTTCCCTGAACACGTTTACGGACACGCACTTGACTGAACAGGAAGTCTGCCATTTTAAACAGGAAGTGCCCTATAACTTTGCCATACGTCGCCTGATCACCCTCGAAATTTGGAACGACATGCGCGGGGACGGCGCTGAAAATAACTAGTACTGAAAATAACTAGTACTGAAAATAACTAGTACATGATTGGACAAACAGTGAGAAGGAGCCTTGAGGAGCGTGGCACCTGGCGACAGCGTGGAGTAAACTCCCGAACCCGTTCAAGAAAGCAGCAGCCCGGTCACTAATATCAATGACCAGCCCGACTTATATCGTTATAATATGGTATCGTGATAATGTCGTATCGTGACTAATATCGCGATCATATCATATTGTCACTATCGTGATAATATCGTATTAAATATCGTATTGTCACTTAAATATCGTGATAATATCGTATCGTGACTTATATTGTAATATCATATTGTCACTTAAATATCGTAATAATATCGTATCATGACTTATATCGCGATAATATCATGTTGTCACTATTGTGATGATATCGTGTATAGTATCGTATCGTGACTTAAATATTGTGATATCGTATCCTGATTACAATATCGTGATGATATCGTACATTGTAAATAATAATAATAAAGTGTAGTTTTAAATCCTTTTGAATGTACGTGTGTGAGAACGTTCATACGTCTGCTCCATCTCTTTCTCCTCGTCCCCTTGTCTCCTCGTCTCCTCCTTCCTGTTTCTGTTAAAGTCTGAGTTTTAATAAACTGAATTTTTCTCGCAGTAAAAGCTCATCAGACTGCAAATCACATCGGTCAGACCTGGTTCTGCATCTGTCTCACGCACACACACGCACAGAGGTGTGTGTGTGTGTGTCAATCAATGTGTGTGTGTGTGTGTGTGTGTGTGTGTGTGTGTGTGTGTGTGTGTGTGTGTGTGTGTGTGGTTTACACACAGTAGATAAATCTCTCTCTGCAGGCTGAGTATAATGTTCGTCTCCGGTGTTCCTACAGTTTAAAGGCTGTGTGTGTGTGTGTGTGTGTGTGTGTGTGTGTGTGTGTGTGTGTGTGTGTGTGTGTGTGTGTGTGTGTGTGTGTATGATAATCTGATATGGGCGTCGATATGACGGAGGCGGGGAATTCCAAGAATGCAGGCGTTAACTTCTTCTCTTATTGGATTTTTTTAGCCACCAGGGTTTTTAGTGAACCTGAGCGTCTTTAAGAAACCTCGTAAAGGGTTGGGGTGTCTCTGCTCTGGCCACGCCCACCCCAGCAACACCGTCGCGCACTGACCACGACCTGTAGGTCAACAGATGCTTTAGCCACGTTTGTGTTCACGTGATGAAGCTAACAGTTGCCTTTACAGCTAATGTTTCGCCTAACTTGGTGTCAGAACACGTGAATTTTGCAACTGGTGATCATGTGATTTACGTTTAAATACTTGGACTGAAGTTAGCATCATGATTAGAGACGAAGTGTTGGAAAGAGACTCGGGGCAAGATAATGGGCCGATAGTTTGTGTTTGTAGAAAAACTCGTAACAAGTAACGCAACAGAAAAATGTGCTTCCTGTTTGGTGTGAACTCAGTATTTCCTGGGTTTTTAGCTCCATGTTTTCATTACTGTGAACTTTGCACTTTGCACTGTTACTCACTTCTGCCCAGTCATACTGCTCTTTACTGCTCTTTCTGTAGTGCTCTTTTTCATCTTTAAAAACATTTATATACTGTGTATATATACGTTTACTGTTCACTTTTTTATAAATTTTATATGCTTGTTATGCGCCAATGACACCAGAACAAATTCCTTGTATGTGCAAATCGTACTTGGCAATAAAGCTCTTCTGATTCTGATTCTGATTCTGATGTTTGGTCTCCTCCTCGTCCTGAGGTCACAGTGTTTCACAAGTAAAGTTCGGAGCTGATCAGCTGTTTGGTCGGGTCAGTGTAAACACAGTTTAAGATTAAAATGAAAATGATGTCACAACATTCCACAATTACATCGCAAAAATGGTTTTCGTTCCAATATTTCATAGAATTTCAAAATAAAAGTGTCTGTGTGGATATGGACAATAAATGTTTGTGATAAATGAAAGTATTTTTGATGCAAAATGAGTCCGTAAATAAAA
>NW_025321295.1:7500-8617 GCF_019176455.1 Solea senegalensis
GGACACAGATGGGAAAATTCTGCGAATTTGTTTGGGGACCCAAGAATTATCTACTGTGACCCAACTGTGGGTCCTGACCCAGAGTTTGGGAACTCTAGGTCTCTGCTTTTTTCTTTTTTTTGGCGCACGAGAGAAACATCTGTTTGTGCTCATGTGGACGTCTGATGTCCTCAGGGACGGAGACAGAGCAGGGAGGACAGAGACAGAGCAGTGGAGATTTACACCAACATCTCCCATAGATCAAATGTTAAATTGCGTGAAGACGTTCCCTGGACGTCCAATCAGGTGGACGTCCAGAGGGGACAGAGGCTGCGCTGTGACCTGGTGTAGATTTCTCTGGCGTCGCTACGACCACGCTGGTGACTTCACAGAGTAAAAATCTTCCAGTCCGTTCACCACGCCTCATATGTTCCCTTAACGTATACGGTTGCCATGGCAACCACATAAAGACGATTACTTTGTTAGATTTTGTCAAGTTCTAAGGTCCACCTAACGTCACCTGACATGCCATCATGTTCTTCATGTTCTTCATGTTCATGTTCTCACATGTTCTTCATGTTCTCACATGTTGTTCATGTTCTCACATGTTCTTCATGTTCTCACATGTTGTTCATGTTCTCACATGTTCTTCATGTTCCTAATGTTCTCACATGTTCTTCATATTCTCACATGCTCCTCATGTTCTCACATGTTCTTCATGTTGTTCTTGCTTATGTTCTCACATGTTCATGTTCCTCATGTTCTCACATGTTGTTCATGTTCTCACATGTTGTTCATGTTCTCACATGTTGGAGGGAGAAAAGTGCGGGAACATGAGATGGAAAGACTCACACACACACACAGTAATTTTGGTGTTATTTTTCCGTTCACCCTTTTCTCTTCTCTTCTTCTCGTCTGTGAACACCTTTAGTTTCCACTTCAGCTGGTGACTTCACAGAGTAAAAATCTTCCAGTCCGTTCACCACGCCTCATATGTTCCCTTAACGTATACGGTTGCCATGGCAACCACATAAAGACGATTACTTTGTTAGATTTTGTCAAGTTCTAAGGTCCACCTAACGTCACCTGACATGCCATCATGTTCTCACATGTTCTTCATGTTCATGTTCTCACATGT
>NW_025321296.1:0-7244 GCF_019176455.1 Solea senegalensis
TATCATCACCTGTGTACAGATAAGTTTCACTTCTAGTTCCAATCAGTTTGGCATGCATCTCCACAATTGGTTCCACCTGTTCCTCATTATCCACTCAGCTTGTGGTATTTAGTTTCCACTCACTGCCAGACTGTTTTGTCAGTGTACCTGCAAGCTTTCCAACAATCTCCCTCATGTTCTCTAGTGTTTTACCATCTTTCTTGACTTTAGCTTGGTGTTTTTGACACTGTTGTGGAACTTCTTGTTCTCTGAACACCGGTCAAACGTTTGGACACAACTTCTCATTCAGTGTTTTTGCTTTATTTTTATTATTATCTACATTGAAATAATATTGAAGACATTAGAACTCTGAAGGAACACTATATTGAATTATGTTGAAAACAGAATATGTTTTATATTTTGGCATTCTCTCACTCAGATTTATGAGGTCATCACCTGGAAAGGTTTTGATTCGACAGGTGTGCCTCGTCAAGAGTTAATTTGTGGAATTAATTCCCCACGATATTGCGTGATGCAACAGCTCTAGTGAGTGTGAGCACCATCTCACTGAAACGTCTATTGATTGTTTTATGCTAATCCATAAACAGTACAATGTTTATTTGTAACATCAGTTAGAAATTAATACTTGGTGTTTCAAAACCAATATATCGCCATACAAAAAATGTTCGACTACTGCTGTAATCTATATTAAGGCAAGAACCACTCATAAGTAAATAGAAAACAACGGTCCTTCGTTACTTTCAGAGGTGCAAAGTAATGAATTACATTTACTCACGTTGTTGTAATTGACTATGTTTTTGAGTACTTACAGACTCATTTTTTAAAACGTTTAATTTTACTTTTAGTTAAGTATTAAAAAAGTAACTTTTACTCCGAGTACATTTTAAACAAGCTACTTTTTTACTTTAACTTGAGTAAATTTTTAGACCAGTACTTTTTACTTAAGTAAAATAGTGGTACTGTTACTTGAGTAGAATATTTCAGTACTCTTTACACATCTGCTTACATTATATTTGTATTTTATTATCAAATGAGTTCGGTAGTAGTAGTAGTAGTAGTAGGTGCTAGCATGTTAGCTTGCGCGCTTTAGTATAAATCTAACATGCTAACAAGCACAGTTAGCACAAAGCAGCTCGACAGTCAGTCTGTTGAAATTAATTAATTTGTTACATTACCTTTTTTTTCTGCTGATGAACTGTAAAGACAAGCACAAGATAACATATTTATCTTGTCCTTTTCCTTAAAAACGTTATTTAAAACAAGTGTAAGGGCCACAAATCGCACTAATTGACTGATTAACTTACCTCCACAAATCAATCTCCACTGAAGTGTCATCAACTTGGCAAACAGTGGAGGCTGCAGTTCCAAAAGATGTCCACTAGATGGCACCAAATACTTTTATTGGTTTTAGCTCAGGTTGAACTCCACATACAAAATCAGTGTATTTTTAAATAAAAAATTTAAAACCAAAATGTACTTTTTTAGGCCTAATTAATTCCGGTTTTGACCATATTTTAATTTATTGATTGAAAATTATTTATCTAAACTCTATCTAAATGGTGGTGTAATCAAATCTGACTCAGAATTTGTGACAAATTCTTTTTTAAACCTTTAATATTGTGCTTAACGCCCTGAATTGAATGAAAGTGACCTAGACATGCATGTGACTTAACGTCTTACCATAGATCCCAAAACTGAAATGCCTCAGTTGTATTTTTAGGATTTTTGATGTGACTTTGCACTTTTGCGTCAACAGGTTTATTTCTAAAATAACGTTTGTACTACATTTAAGATCAACTCTGAGTTTATCTTTATAATTCACCAGTGTAAAGACCTGCGAGAGACAGCTTAGCCACGTTTCACCAAATCAAATACAAATAGTTTTCCCCTCTTATTTTGTGTAAAAAGGATTCAGGTTTGTACCTGTCTGTGGTTGCAAGTCAGATGATGTCTTTGTGATAGTCCCATCTGGCACCAAAAGGAGGTAGGTAAGATTTTATACAGGATTGCAGCTCAGAAAACAAAACCCATCTTGTCTGATCGTAATAAAATGGGGTTTTGCTCATAAAAATTTAGGGTGTCCATTAAATATAGGGCACACTGACCTGAAAACACAACTACTGGCAACCACCAGGTGCGGCAGCAAAACTAAAAGATCTGCAGATATGTGGCCTTATTTTGGTGTTTTCTGATAAAGAAAACAAACAAAAATGTAAATCAATGATTTGTGACATTTATTTTCATTTCTTGCAGCAATGTTAGACAGTACCAGACATATTTACCTTGAGGCAAAACAGAACAGTGGACAGGCGTTAGTCACAATGTTGGTCAAAATTTCAAAATAAAAATGATAAAATACTGCGTATGGTGACGTGTTTTTTGGCAAGTATCTTGATTTAGAAGTCAGCATCTCGCTGGGGAAGGCATATCAAGTATTAAGAGTTGTGAGGACCTGAAAGAAAGAAAGAAAGAAACAGGAGCAGCAGATGAGCTGGAGGCACCTCCATTTAGTAGTCCATCGCATTTCATTAAGGCTCATTTAGGGGTCGAGGGTCATTTCTATTTACGGAGGGGGAAAAAAGCAAACAGAAACATACCATGGTCAGTGACGCCAGACATCTGATAAGAGATTTATGCATGAATCTTTCTTTTTTTTAAACCAGCCTCCTTACCATCATACGGTCATTAGAAGAGCCCGTTGACCTGCTCAGTCTCAGGATCCAGGTCAATGTCATAGAAACAAGGTCTGGTGGGAAGACCAGGGATTGTAGGCATCTAAAAATATAACACAGGCAGAGTAACCGTGTTAATGACAGTGAAATATTTATGCACCCAACAGTTAAGGATCTCAACACAGTTTTCAGTCTGTTTGCAGGAAAGCAAGCAATGCAACGCTGTGTGATGACATTTTAGGAGCAGGGATTGTCTTTATTAAAAAAGGGGAATGTCAGAAATTTGGTTATGTAGGTTATTGTGTGGTGTGATGGTGCAGAGCAGTAAACACCCACACCCAAATGGTCTCCTAGTTAAAAAACTGTACAGCTGAGCTGGCCTGGTACTCAATGTGAAAGACGGCGTACCGTGCCGACGAGTGGAAACAGGAAGCCGGCTCCCACACTTGCTCGGATGTCTCTGATTGGCAGGATGAAACCTGTGGGCACACCCTTCTTGTCGGCCTCGTGAGAGAGTGATAGATGCGTCTTGGCCATGCAGATCGGCAGATTACCGAACCCCTGAGGGAAGATGAAGAGACAAAGATCAATACTAACTAGTACCGCGCGCGGTTCTGAACGGGTTCGAGCCGACCCGCGCGAGTCGCCGTGTGCCACGGCTCCCCGCGCGCCTCGCGCTCTCACCCGTTCATTCACCGCGCGCGGTACTAGTTATTTTCAGTACTAGTTATTTTCAGTACTAGTTATTTTCAGTACTAGTTATTTTCAGTAGTTATTTTCAGTACTAGTTATTTTCAGCGGCGTCCCCGCACATGTCGATCCAAATTTCGGGGGGGATCGGCAACGTATGGCAAAGTTATAGGGCACTTCCTGTTTAAAATGGCCGACTTCCTGTTTGGTCAAATGCGCGTCCGTAAACGTGTTCAGGGAAGTTCCCTTGTCTTACATATCAAGTTTTGTGCAGATCGGACAATCTTAGAGTTGACTTCCTGTTTCGGGCATTCCCCTTCCTGTTGGGAGGTCATCTTTTGCAGACATGCTCAGGACAGGTCCCTGGTGTGACATATAAGGTTTCATGCAAATTGGACAACGTACGGCAAAGTTAGCGGGCACTTCCTGTTTAAAATGGCCAACTTCCTGTTCGTCTCTGGAAACATGTTCAGGGAAGGTCCCGTAACTCACATATCTAGTTTTGTGTCAATCGGACAATGCAAGACTTTACTTCCTGTTTCGGGCGTTCCACTTCCTGTAGGGAGGTGACCTTTTACAGACATGCTCAGGACAGGTTGCTGGTGTCACATATAAAGTTTTGTGCAGATCGGACAATGTACTGCAAAGTTAGAGGGCACTTCCTGTTTAAAATGGCCGACTTCCTGTTCGGTCAACGGCGTCTCCGTAAACATGTTCAGGGAAGGTCCCGTAACTCACATATCTAGTTTCGTGTCAATCGGACAATGTAAGCCTTTACTTCCTGTTTCGGGCGTTCCACTTCCTGTAGGGAGGTGACCTTTTACGGACATGTTGAGGAAGGGTCTGGGGTCCCACTTACTAAGTTTCAAGTGGATACAACAATCCCTGTTGGAGCAGCATCAAAAACTATAAATGTAATTCTGTCTGCTGTCACCAGGGGGCGCTGTATTTGAAAATTAATATTTTCATATAGACGTGTTCAGGGCCGGACTGTCATCAATCCTTGCAAGTTTGGTTCATATCGGACCAGGATTGGCAAAGTTGTAACAGTTTGTTTTTTTAGAATTTTCTACCACCACCAGGAGGCGCTGTTTTCAAAATGTACCGTTTCAGCAACACAGTCGTCTTCAGCAACTAACCATCATCAACTGTAGCAAGTTTGGTTGGGATCAGACCTTCCGTCGCAAAGTTATAAGAGTTTCATTGTCTGTTGTGAAAAATTATTATTATCTCCAACTTTGGCGCCCCCTATCTCGTACGCCATACAATATTTTAAAAAGCTTTTGATAACTTTTGATGCTCAACTCGTCCACATTGATCTCACCAAGTTTGAAGGTGATCGCACAAAAGCTCTAGGAGGAGATAATTGAAATACAAGCTGTCATACTGTCTGCTGTCACCAGGGGGCGCTGTTTTCGAAATTGAATATTTTCATATAGACGTCTTTAGGGCCGGACTGTCATCAATCCTAGCAAGTTTGGTTCAGATCGGACCAGGATTCGCGAAGTTGTAGTAGTTTGATTTTTTGTCCCAAAAATCCGACTTTGCGTCGTTGCCATGGCAACACCATTAAACGATTCGTCGTCATATTGATCACACATCATCTACCATGTGTTTTGACTGTTGTCACCAATTTTGAGTGCGGTACGATTATCTGTGTAAAAGTTATTTCCAAAATCGTAAAAAAACTTTTTTTTGGTGTATTTTCTTTCACCACAAGGAGGCGCTGTTTTCAAACTTCACCGTTTTTTCATAGACGTCTTCAGCAATGGCCCATCATCAATGGTAGCAAGTTTGGTTTGGATCGGACCTTCCATCGCAAAGTTATAAGAGTTTTGTTTTTCTGATGCGAAACATCAGAATCATCACGAACTTTGCCGCCCCCTATCTCGCGCGCCATGTGACATTTGAAAAAACTTTTGATATCGTGAGCTCCTCAACTGGTCCACAGGGACCTCACCAAGTTTGAAGGTGATCGCACGAAAACTCTAGGAGGAGTTAGTTCAAATACCATTGCTGCGAATTCGCCAAAATCGCCAAAAAATCGCCAATCAACCCAAGATGGCGGAATTCCTGGTGGGTTTGGATCATGGTCATAATGTAATTTTTTCTTCATCCTGACCCACTACACATGTGTACCGAATTTCGTGCATGTGCGATATTTGTGTTGGTCATGGTGAATTTGGACAGGTGGCGCCGCACTTATTGGCCCCTCCCACATTCAATTTTCGACGCACATTCCCCGAACCTTTTTCAGACGTAAATTTACACCAGGATTGATGCGGTCACAAAAATTGGTGAGTTTTGGGGTATGGGAAAGGCCTCAAAAAGGCGATTCATTTGGGGGAATAATAAGAATAATAATAATAATGAAAAAAATAACTAGTACTGAAAATAACTAGTACCGCGCGCGGTTCTGAACGGGTTCGAGCCGACCCGCGCGAGTCGCCGTGTGCCACGGCTCCCCGCGCGCCTCGCGCTCTCACCCGTTCATTCACCGCGCGCGGTACTAGTTATTTTCAGTACTAGTTATTTTCAGTACTAGTTATTTTCACATGTCGATCCAAATTTCGGGGGGGATCGGCAACGTATGGCAAAGTTATAGGGCACTTCCTGTTTAAAATGGCCGACTTCCTGTTCGGTCAAATGCGCGTCCTTAAACGTGTTCAGGGAAGTTCCCTTGTCTTACATATCAAGTTTTGTGCAGATCGGACAATCTTAGAGTTTACTTCCTGTTTCGGGCATTCCACTTCCTGTTGGGAGGGCATCTTTTGCAGACATGCTCAGGACAGGTCCCTGGTGTGACATATAAGGTTTTGTGCAAATTGGACAACGTACTGCAAAGTTAGCGGGCACTTCCTGTTTAAAATGGCCAACTTCCTGTTCGTCTCTGGAAACATGTTCAGGGAAGGTCCCGTAACTCACATATCTAGTTTTGTGTCAATCGGACAATGTAAGACTTTACTTCCTGTTTCGGGCGTTCCACTTCCTGTAGGGAGGTGACCTTTTACAGACATGCTCAGGACAGGTCCCTGGTGTCACATATAAGGTTTTGTGCAGATCGGACAATATACTGCAAAGTTAGAGGGCACTTCCTGTTTAAAATGGCCAACTTCCTGTTCGGTCAACGGCGTCTCCGTAAACATGTTCAGGGAAGGTCCCATAACTCGCATATAAGGTTTCGTGCAAATCGGACAACGTACGGCAAAGTTAGAGGGCACTTCCTGTTTAAAATGGCCGACTTCCTGTTCGGTCAACGGCGTCTCCGTAAACATGTTCAGGGAAGGTCCCGTAACTCACATATCTAGTTTCGTGTCAATCGGACAATGTAAGACTTTACTTCCTGTTTCGGGCGTTCCACTTCCTGTAGGAAGGTGACCTTTTACGGACATGTTGAGGAAGGGTCTGGGGTCCCACATACTAAGTTTCAAGTGGATACAACGATCCCTGTTGGAGCAGCATCAAAAACTATATATGTAATTCTGTCTGCTGTCACCAGGGGGCGCTGTATTTGAAAATTAATATTTTCATATAGACGTGTTCAGGGCCGGACTGTCATCAATCCCAGCAACTTTGGTTAAGATCGGACCAGGATTGGCAAAGCTGTAACAGTTTGTTTTTTTAGAATTTTCTACCACCACCAGGAGGCGCTGTTTTCAAAATGTACCGTTTCAGCAACACAGTCGTCTTCAGGAACTAACCATCATCAACTAAAGCAAGTTTGGTTGGGATCAGACCTTCCATCGCAAAGTTATAAGAGTTTCACTGTCTGTTGTGAAAAATTATTATTATCTCCAACTTTGGCGCCCCCTATCTCATACGCCATACAATATTTTAAAAAGCTTTTGATAACTTTTGATGCTCAACTCGTCCACATGGATC
>NW_025321297.1:0-15000 GCF_019176455.1 Solea senegalensis
CAGAGGTCTTCAGCACACACGCACCTGAGGCATCTGAGAAATGGGCAACTCGTCAGGAAGCACCGTGGACGACCTGCAGGCCGTGGAGATGCACCTGTGGTACAAGAAGTTCATGACCGAGTGTCCCTCAGGTCAGCTCACCCAGCACGAGTTCAAGCAGTTCTTTGGGCTGCGAGGTTTGGACCCAGAGGCCAACGCCTACATCGAGCAGATGTTCCGCACGTTTGACATGAACAAGGTCAGATAATGCACTTTCTTCAGCGACTGCCAGTTTGTCTTGTTCATTTCAGCTTTTTTTTTTTGATACTGACTTTCACAGGAAGCAGACTCCAGTTCAGTTCATGTGACAAGGATGCACACATTCATCAAACCGTGTAGATAAATGCTATATAAAATAACGTAGGCGTTTGTTACCTGTCTGTTCTTCTTGTCCTTCGACTCAGGACAGGTGAGTGTGCTCCAATTCTCCAAGCTGGAAATCCAAGTTCAGATTATTCCTTTCCTGACCTGGGAAAGAAAATCCGAGTTTTGACTACAAATGGAACGCACCATCAATGACCAAAGTACACGTTGCAGTCCTTCAATGAATGAACAGTAAAATGCAGCAGAGCTCTTGGAAACGTCTCAGGGCTGCAACCAATGAGACGTCATTTTCAAGTCAAGTTTCTTTAGAAAATGAGGTGGTCAAAGTCCTTCACGCCTATGACATCACAAATCTAAGTGTCTTAAATCCTCACACAGAACTAGGAGCAGAGACTAGGATATTTACTGTCAGAGAAAGCAAACCAGAGCAATGACCTTTCAAGGTCAGACTCACGTTCCATTCTGACCCCGAGATCTTGTTTTAATCAAAAGTGGGACAGGGTCATCACAGGATGTTTCTGTCTGAGACGCTGGTGCTCGTCTATCTTTAGCTCACAGAAGGCCGTGGTAATCTGTATGCATGATTTAAACTGTGAGATTATCTATGAGACAATGCTTTGATGCCAAGACTGTTGGCCGTGTTCAGACACGGATAATCCTCGGGCCTGGCATGAATAATTACCTACCAAGCTCTTCTCTGTCAACTAAAGGACGGACGGAGCTTTGGTTTACAGTTGTCCCCCCCCCTCCCCCACAGGACGGCTACATTGACTTCATGGAGTACGTGGCAGCTCTGAGTCTGGTGATGCGAGGAAAGATGGAGCACAAACTGCGCTGGTATTTCAAACTCTATGATGTGGATGGAAACGGCTGCATCGACAGACACGAGCTGCTCAACATCATAAAGGTGCAGTCTGTCATTCATCTTCCAGAGACTGTGTGTAAAAATCTATGTTCCGGAAGTTTGGGAAGTAGAGTGGACGGAGCATTTTAGCCACCAGGGGGCGACACCACGGGTTGGCTGGCTCTCTTTAAATGGAAATCTATAGAGAAATGAGCTTGTACTTGTTGATTTGTAATGTCAGTTCTCGAGAGTTAGTTTCAGGTCTCATTCAGGAGCACAATATCAGCTCTGTTGACCCCAGAACATCAACATGCACTTTGACAGACACTCTCGTTCTCCAGTGTGTCAGAACTACGGTGGCCTTTGTATAGCAGAAGAGATGTTGCTCTTCATTTGTGTAGTAAGATTATGGTCTGGCATGGCTTTAACTTTACTCTCTCTTACCCTCAGGCCATTCGTGCCATCAATGGAAATGAAAGCCAGGAAACGAGCGCAGAGGAATTCACGAACCGCGTGTTTGACAGGATTGATATAAATGGAGACGGTGAGTGTGTCCTGGCGCCGTGCACAGACACACATTTATGAAGGAAATCCATTGTGGGTGGATCGCACATGTTAGTGGCGTCTGGGAGCCAGGAACAACAACGTTACAGGACAGTGAAAGGAGAACTACCTTTTAGATGAATCTGTCAAGTATTTGTCTGCTCCATAAAACGTTGATTGTTTTTTTTGAGGATGTTCTCAGATGTCATTTTGTCCACAAACCATAATACTCGTAATGATTTCTTTGTCAAGTGGAATTTAAAAAAAATGACTGTAGTCGTGGATTCAGCTCTGCTGCCTTTAAAACACACCTTTTTAAATGTACGATCCTGTTTTACAACAAATTACTATAGGATAGTGAACTCTGTTAAAGCTGCTCTGTCATTTTCTTTGTTTTTTTCATTCTGAAAAGTTACATTTAAAAGCACTATAGTCCTTTCAAGTCCTTTAAAAGCACTCCAATCATTTCAAAGGTACATTTCAATAATACAAAAGCACTTGACAATAACTGTGTTACTACATGTCACTCACTTTTGTTTACCTCAACAGGCGAGCTTTCGCTGGAGGAGTTTGTGGCCGGCGCTCGCAGTGACAGTGAATTCATGGAGGTGATGATGAAGAGTCTGGACCTGAGCCACATCATGGCCATGATCCACAACAGGAGACACAGCGTTTAACTCCGACTTTTTCCTCATTCCCGGTCTGACCCGGCAGCTTCAGTGCGACGTCGTTGCCTCTGGTGGAAAAAGGTCGTTTATCGACTGAGATTTCTATTAAGATCGAGTCCAGTTTCATGTTTTTTATCTTCATCTCTATAAGGGCGTCACACATGCACTTTAAACACATTTGGATGACTCAGTCAACCTTTGCAGACCGGTCCTCGTCTAACGATGCTCCACCGAGGCCACGTTAGCGTGAAGGATGATCCCTCACACGGCTCACGTAGCCTTAGATACCCACCAGGGATAAAAGAGGCAGATAGTGAGGTAAAGTGGCAATTACACCCTGCAACCAAAGATGATTCCATTATTTTTGATTCCTCCGTATCACATGACTCACCCCTGTTTACCCACTCTTCTTGTGAAGCTGCAGTGAACAACAAAAACATGAAAACCAGTAAAAAATACTGATGTGATGCAGAGAAACTGCAATGCTCCCTTTTTTAATGTTTAAAAATAATCAAAAGTTCTTTGTTGTTTCTTTGGCTGAATGATTTGCATCAGTTCAGTATAAATGCAGGATATTATGTTCATGTGTGTTGGAGATGCTCGGTTGGTGCCTTCTGACAGAAGAATACAGAATGTTTTTAGCTTCTGCTTATTTGTACAATAAAAAGAAGCCCTTCTAAAGCTGTGTGTGTGTGTGTGTGTGTGTGTGCCTAATGTGTAACATTTACTGGGTCCCACGTAACAACCTAAAGTCAAACCTGCACGAGTTACACGAGCAGTGTAATGAATTTAAAACGTTCTACATGATATTTTTCATGTCTATGGTGAAAAAGTCATTATAGCCAATAAGTGTCAGTTTTTTCTATCATCAATGTGCTCACACAAAAAGGACAAAAAACACGTTACAAGACAAAAATCCTCCCTTTTAGCAAGGTGGATGATTCACCTGCAGTGTCAGGGTCACTTTACGTCAGGTGGAGTGAAACAGCTGCAGGGTGTGACTGAAGAAAACTAATGAGAAAGTAATAACAGCAGGAGTTAAACCCTTCTCTTACTTCACTACAAATAAATGGCTAAAATATTAAGTCAACAAAACCAGAATAATCAAATCAATTTGCCAATATGACTTTTATTTGTAACAAATGGTGTGAGAGTGACAGGAAGAGGGTCATCTATCAGCCACAAGGGGGCAGCAACATAATGAGATGATTTCTCCTTCAGTGTGTCCTTATCAAGAGAAATCCCCCCGTTTGTCTTACTGTCACAGCACGTCCTCTCTGCCGTTTGTCTTACTGTCACAGCACGTCCTGTCTTCTGCTTCTCTCACTGCAGCCTCACAGGAAGTCGTAAAGATACTTGACAATATCAAAGTTCACTGTCCTGGAGGATAAATCACAACAAACAGCCAAAGGTCAGGTTCCCCCTGTCTCAGTCATGTCAGTGAACAGACAGACACACACACAGACAGACAGGCAGGCAGACAGACCTGGAAATGGCAGAGATGAAGTCCAGAGAAACTGCACATTTGTACTTGGGGGCGTCGAGCTGGTCATCGTGACTAACCTGAGTCAACAGCTGTAAGGTCACCAGAGACGAGATCTGCATGTAAAAGGGAGGAAAAAAACAAAATGTCCTGTTTTCCTTTTTAAAAACTCAGCTTCCAACACTTTGATGCAGAAACATCCTTTCGTGCTCAGGGCCATGAAGAGATCAACCGTGTTTGACGGCTGATCCCAAAACTCACCTGAGACTAAACATTAAAACATTACAACACTTCCAGTTAAAAATAGATGGAATTCTCATTTTAAATCCTCCGATTGTGTCGTGCTTATTCTCTTTCATTCGCTCTGTGTGGCCCATGGAGGAAAAGCATGACAGTAAATGACTTCCTGTAGAGAAGAAACATCAGAGTGCTTTTATTACAGATGTCAGTTTCATTCAGTGCAGCAGCAGCAGCAGCAGCAACGATGACCCGTTACACTTGAAGTCATCTGGGGAAACATACTGTAAGTCATGATTATTTGTCCTGGAGAGCAGGATCAGCAAAGGAACAGCTTTGTTCCGCAGTGATCGTCACAATACAGCAGGACTGGGTGAAATAATAGCAGTAAGTATTAAATACTGAAAACATACAGTTGTAACCTTCAATGTAAGATGATATCTGATGTGTTTCTTTGGCTTATTCATGTTTAATAAAGGACAAGAAAATTCCCTGTAAACATGGTCAAATCCTAAGGTAAAGAAGTCAAAAATATGCAAATGCTGTGAAAAGAACTGAGTGTAGAATGGTGGAATGTTACCTGGGAGAAAATACTGGCGGAGGGAGCGACTCTGCTGTCAACCACGCTGTAAAAAACAGCCAGCAGGCGGTCCAGAGGGAACGGCTTCGGCCCCAGAAGATGGTTACTCGTCTGGAAACATTGTGACGTGAAGTCAACTTCCATGTGACACTGACCCAGAACAAAGTGTGCGTGATGTCAACATTGCTCACCTTTTCGTTTTTCTTCAAGAAGTTTGTTTTTTTAATTTTACCATGGTGCTGCGAGAGAAAAACACAATTATTCACAGAAATCAAGCGTCTGAGTTGAGGTTAAGGAAATAACCACAAAGTAAGGACGTGGGGGTAAAGAACATTAGCACTGCAGCTTTAAATTTCCTTTCACATCGCTCACAATGAGAGATTTAAAATATCCTTAACAATCAAAACTAAACCCAAAGAAGAACAGTCTGACTGTTACTGACTGTTCCACTAAATCTGATTTACACAAG
Source organism: Solea senegalensis (assembly GCF_019176455.1). NCBI lineage: Eukaryota > Metazoa > Chordata > Actinopteri > Pleuronectiformes > Soleidae > Solea > Solea senegalensis. The sequence goes on from NW_025321297.1 coordinate 5,188, forward strand.
GAGAATCATCTCCTCTCCTGTTTATTTTGAAATATTGAATTAATCAAAATTCAATGACACACTTTCAAAAACAGGCCACACGGCAGTGTAGTGGTTAGCACTCTCGCTTTGCAGCGAGAAGACCCGGGTTCGAGCCCCGGTTGGAACAAGGGCCTTTCTGCATGGAGTTTGCAGTGTTCTCCCCGTGTGTGCGTGGGTTCTCCGGCTTCCTCCCACAGTCCAAAAACATGCAATGTGGGGATTAGGTAAATTGGACACTCTAAATTGACCGTAGGAGTGAGAGTGAATGGTTGTTTGTCTCTAGTTGTGTGTGGCCCTGCGATGGACTGGCGAACTGTCCAGGGTGTATCGCCCGATGTAGCTGAGATTGGCACAGCACCCCCCGCGACCCTCTGGTGGAGGATAAAGCGGTTAGATGATGACTGACTGACTTTCAAAAACATTTAATGACAAACTGTGAGTGACGCTGTTGTCATCTCTAATGCTTCCAAAGCACTTTGGTAAATCAGTCTGACTGAGGACTTTTGTTGTTGCAGTAAGTCATCCTCTGTCATCCTCTGTCATCCTCTATCATCCTGTAATCACTCTCCCTTTCCCCCCCCGTCATTGATGGAAAGAGAAAAATGTCCTACCTTGAGGAAAAAGCGTTTATCTGTGCGGGCTGGGTTGTAAGACGCCAGGTAGGCGGCGATCAACAGGAACTTTGAGTAATAAGGGAGTTCAACGTGAGTGTGAGCAGATAAACCTGAGGGGAGGACACAATCAACCAGTGTGACACGTTTACAAGCACAGACGTCAGACCACTCCACTCTTCACCAGCTGTTTCCATGAAAAGTGAAGAGGGTGGACAGTCGTTGTGAGCCAGGATGTCTCGTTGTTGTTGTTGTTGTTATTGTTATTATTACCTTTCAAAGCTCCTGCTTCCTTCTCCTCCATTTGCTGCATCTGCTCCCACTGAAGACTGAGGAGAGAACACACACACACACACACACACACAGACAGATCAGAGTTGTTTGTTGGCGACACAAATAACAAAAACCGTTCGACGTCGGCTCAATGTTGATGTGCTGTGACAAACCTGGAGACTTCTCGGAGATAGACCGTCTGCATGGCTTTTTTTAAATGAGGCTCTATATTTCTCCACAGCTTGTGTGTGTCGCTCTCTTTCACTGAAAACACAGCAACATTATGAAGACACAAGGTCACAGTGAGAGTTTTATCGAGAGAATAAGATAAACATGAAAGACAATTATGGCTGAGATTTCTGCTCCTCTAGGGTCAGAACTCTGTTTCCAAACTGTACGGATTAACATAATCTGACATACAACTAACTGATGAAAGCAGGGAGATATGATGTGTCACCATAGCAACATGACAGGGGGAAATAACTCTTCAATAGACACAAAGAAGAGATTTCTTGACCTCCATCAGCTGTCAGATGAAAGATAAACATGTGTTTACCTTTTCCTTCGGCCAAAGGTTCGCAGAACTTTGAAAAGTTGAGGGCAGCCTACATGAAAAGGAAGTAAAAAGAGAAAAAAATCAATGATGCCAGACTGAAAGAAAATCTAAAACAGTGAGAAATCATCACTGTGTGTGTGTGTGTGTGTGTGTGTGTGTGTCTGACCAGATGGTGCAGCTCTCTGAGGTCTCGACACACTGAGTAGAAGACTCCCAGCAGGATGTTAATGTAGGACGAGTAAAAGTCGGCTGAATATGAAGGGTGACTGTCCCTCGACAAGATCTGCTGCAGATCACCTGTCAATCACACGCACACAGCCAACATACATGTGTTAGAAAAAGGATTTACACGTAAACAAGATCCCGTGTGAAAACACAGCGACTGCAGACTCGAGTGTTCTCACGTCACACACTGCATCTGCCAAGCGTGGCAACACTCTCTGTGTGAGTGTGTACGTACGTGTGTGTGTGTGTGTGTGTGTAAGTGTGAGTGTGTACACGTGTGTGTGAGTGTATGCGGTGTGTGTAAAGGTAATGTGGCTGTGAGTGTGTGTGCGTGTGTGTGTGTGAGCGTGTGTGTGAGTGTGTGTGTGTACACGTGTGTGTGTGTGTGTACACATGCGTGTGTGTGAGGACGACGATACCTTTACTGTAGTCGGGGAAATGGAGCACAAGTGGCTCATAACAGCCCGTGTTTGGTCTGAACTTGTCCCAGGTGATTTCACTGAGCAGGATGACGGTGAGGTTGTCGTCCACCTGAAGAACAAATGTCAGTACAATGTACTGTATCATATACTGCATATTTCCCTTAAGTGGCTCCCACTGTAAATACTTTGAATATATATACCGTATTTTCCGCACTATAAGGCGCACCGGATTATAAGGCGCATAGAATAGACGCTACAGTAGAGGCTGGGGTTACGTTATGCATTCATTAGATGGAGCTGCGCTAAAGGGAATGTCAACAAAACAGTCAGATAGGTCAGTCAAACTTTATTTATAGATTACAAACCAGCGTTCTGACAACTCCGTTTACTCCCAACATGAATAAACAGCTGTTTTATGTGATGTGGTATTTCGTTTATCTTTTAACAACAGCAGGGTATAACATGTAGTGCAACATTTATATCACATAGTGGAGGGGAACTTTTCCTGGATTCAATAAACACGTAAAAAACAGTCTGATACTGTTACGGTGAATCAAACGTTCGTGCTATCACAATATAGTAACACTCGAAATAGTGCAAAGCAATAACAATATATAAATAACTCAACGTTGCTCAAACGTTAATGTCACACAACACAACACACAAAATAAACATGTAAAGCTCACTTTATCAAGTTATTCCTCATCCGCAAATCCCTCGAATTCTTCTTCTTCAGTGTCCGAATTAAACAGTTGGGCGAATACGGGATCCAACATGCCCGGCTCCGTCTCGTCCGGATTATACGGCGCACTGTCGGCTTTTGAGAACATTTGAGGTTTTTAGGTGCGCCTTATAGTGCGGAAAATACGGTATATATATTTTTTTTTTTTACATATCCTTCTAAATTTGTCGAAGGTGCACTGTTTTGTTCTTTCGTCTCTACTCTTATCTCTTCACTTGCACTACTAGAGCTGTCCTTTCATCTCGTTGTACACTGTATAATGACAATAAAGGTGATTCTGATTCTGAGTTCACATCTCACACACACACACACACACAAATATGGCAATACATCAATATTATATCTATATGAGTCAAGATATGGTCTTAGTTTGTGGATATTGTCATGGTTTTAAAGGCTGTTGCATTTGTGTAATACACTAAATATTATCAAGTAAAGACTTAAATAACATTTTAAAAGGTCACTCAATAATACTCATTATTATTATTATTATTACTATTATTATTACACCACATTTATAGTCAATTCTAACAGACGTAAATATCCATCATTCACACAGGTAACAGGTGTATTTGAAGATCATGTAATACAGATCATAAACAGTTTCATGTTTTATTTAAAGTGTATTGTCACTGCTTTTCACGAGTCCAGAGAAACAATCTGTGTGCAGCTATACAGAGATATTATATAACAATTCCTACTCAATTATTTTCTCGATCAACGGATTAGTTCATTTGGAGATAAAATGTCAGAAAATGTTCACATTTGAGGACCTCGTTGTTTAAAAAAAACAACACAAATACTTGACAATGAATTAAATAATGGATTATTTGTTGCAGCCCTACAATGATGTCGTCATTTTATGAATCAATGTTCTGTAGAATACTTCAAATACAAATAAAACCCAAAATAAATTCAAAATACATGCAACTGTTTCAAAAGAAAGACCGGAAAAATCCCGACTCTACAACACTAAAGACATCTGTTGACCCTTTTTTTGCAGAAAGACCAGAATAAAAATGATAATTACATATATTAGTCACATGCATCCTCATTATCACTTCAGGACTCTGTCGAGCAGAATCCTCTTAACACCCACAATCAGTCAGATTTCACAAGAATCAAGTCATCAACTGAATTTAAATTTACTTTCATTAATTAAAATGTTGTGATTGGCTTCCATCCACCTTTCCTAACATTATACAAGAGCTATACGTGCGCACGCGCACACACACACACACACGCACACACGCACACACGCACACGCACACACTCAGCTCCAGTTCCTCTCCGTCATCTATAACAAAAAGTGCTTCCTCACCAGTTCCTGAAGTCGCAGCAGCGCGGGGAGGAGGTTGACATCAGCGTCTCGCAGAAGTTCTGCTTTCTCCATTACCTGAAAAAATACATGCGTCACTTTTCAATGTCAGTAACGATAAAGCTGACAAATCTGTTTTCTTTATTACTTTATTGCTTTATTTAGGTCTCATTTGCATGTGCGATCATGACTAATCATATTATTATATAAACATTTAAGTGACACAAATCAATTATTTAACGTGACACATAACATGCCGGGGATTAAAGTGATTGTAAAGGGATGAAAATGATCTCTTCTCACGTGTTATCATCATGTAAGTCGGTAATATTCTCTGCTCTAACCTAAACCCAACCCTAAAACCTGGTCTTAACCCTGTAAAAGACCTTTAAGGTTGTGGGGCCGAGACAAAATGTCCCCACAAAGATAGGTTTGCATGAAAATAGTCCTCACAGCCTTATAGAGACAAACCTTAGCTCTAACCTCTACCAGTTGCTTAGAAATGAGGTTCTGCCTCTTTAGGAGCAGGTTTTGGTCTCCATGAGGACTTCTGGTCCTGATAAGGTCAGTGTTTATGCCAGAAAATGTCTTAAAGAGGTAAGAAACACACACTGAGGGTTTTTATACGGTTACAGAGTGTGTGGTTATTACTAAACTATATCTAATTCATCTTTACTCATAGCTAATGAATGCAGAGTAGAACTTTGAAGTATTTCTTGTAGTTGAAGTATTTTCTGGTTGAAGGTAAAGCCACTCACGATGTATCGCGTCTGCGTGGCAGGAGAGTCGACGCACTGATGTCTGTACACGCGTACAAAGTCTGACAGAGAGGGAGTGCGAGGGAGCAGCGAGGCGGCCTCGCAGCCAAACAAGGAGAGCAGCATCTTTTCAAACAGCAGCGCGTTGGAAACACATTCCACGCAGCTGATGGTGGCGTGAGGCAGCTGTGAGAGAGACCAACAATCTCGTGACACATTTCACTGAACCAAACATCAAAAACGGTCCACAAAATACACGTTAAATGAACTTTCTGTGCCTAAAGCTGATTAAAGATTAGTGGCGTCAGCTGGAAGAACTCCACGGACAAAGTGACTAATAAGTCAAGTTGTGCAGAATATCAACACTGACACGTGGGATCTTCTGATGAATGAAACACCACCTTCTTATTTAACGCTGTTTAAGTCACTGAGTCAAACTCATTTATGTTGTGATGAATGTGTGTGTGTGTTGTCCCTGGACACACCTCTGCTGTCTGCCTGTGGTGCAGGACAGAAGATAACCAGAGACAAAGTCAACATACAACATAAAACACTGTTAAAGTCTGTCAGAGTCTCTCACCTCAAGCTCCTTCAGCAAAACCTGCATCACATGACTTTTCCCCGAAGCTCGATGGCCGTAAACAAAGATGGAAGGGTAAGAGTACTGCTGCGGCTGTGGAAGCAACATTCAACACAGCTTTGTTAACTGTATTATCCTCAGATTTCTTCATCTCAACGTTTAGCAGCTCAATCAGTGGTGGACGTATCATCACACTGATATCGTTCATACTCATTCACACGCCTTTGCTCAAGGACACGCAGACCGGCGGAATGGTACCTACAGCCTCCTAGTTTACCTTTTCATGACTTGTACATACATTTTTTATGAAGAAAAATGACTTTGGACTTTTACTATTATTATGAAAAATGACTCCAACATAGTCATTTTATGATAAGATACTTGTACTTTTATTAAAGTATCCCTTTTAGGTACTTTATACAACAACAACAATAATATAACGTACAAGACTGCCAGTACATTATATAAACAATTACTCATTGATTATTAATCATTACTAAATTAATCGTCAATAATAATCGATGAATCGGTTTGAAGCTTTCTTCATGATTAAAAGAAGATTTCTGATTGTTTCAGCTTCTGAAATATGAATATTTTCTTCATTTCTTTGCTCCATAAAACAAAGAGTGAATCAAGAGTGAATCATTTTGATTTGTGGACATTTCCAGGTTTGACAAACATTTTTTAACGTTTTCTGACGTTTCATGGCCCAAACGATTAATCGAGAAGATAATCGACATAGTTGCAGATGGGGGATTTCAGTACCTGTCCCATCAGAGAGAGCAGCAGCCCAGTCTGTGCTTCTCTGCACGGAGTCTGCTCCGTGACTCTCCGCAGCTTCTCCTCGTCATACCCTGGATGTTGTAACACCGACGTCATCCTCGCTTTTATATTTTCAACCCGAAAAACCGGGTGTTTTCACCGTTAACGCTAGTGGAGGCTCCAACAGCAGCGCGAGCTAACATGGAGCTAACGCGTCCCTGACGAACGTCGGTGACAAAAACTGACGTGAAATGTTGACTGAGAATGAACCGGAGTGACGTGTAAACACCCGTGTCTGAACATTCACCGTGTAACAACCGTAAACTGTCGTGGAAAAACTACGTCAAAGTTAAAAATTACAAACACAAACACACACACACACTGCTGCAACGGTTTCGCGCGCGCCTTCAGATTACGTCACAATGACGGCACGTCGCTCACCAGCCAATTACAACTCACTGCGGCATTGTGGGTAATGTAGTTCCGTGACAAAATACCAGGAAATAAAGGAAATTAAGAGTGAAATTGTGTCTTATTTCCTGTTCAGTCCTGATTATTTCTTAGCGCGTGTGAAGTGAAATGTTAGCACAATAAAATGTGAACTTGTTTTTACACATTAAGAGAGAAATGTTCTCATAATTGTATAAAAACGCTCAATTCGAACTGTTAAAGAATGTGTTTGGAGGTGATTTCAATGATTATTGATTACTTCATTATAAATTATACATATTAGAATATAGAATAGTTCACTATAATGACACTGACATTGAAACCTTTTTTACGAGAGAGACGCTTTTGCAACGTCATGCAAACATTTGGACAAACACGTTATAAACAACATTAGAAAACAATACAAACAAATAATATAGATGAAACAAATGATATATATATATATATTTGTGTATATGCACGTGCATTTGCCTGTTTTACAATGTTTACAAATGTTCTTTGAGACAATTATGTTTGTTTATGATGATCATAGATTAGAATAGAAATGCATGATTGTCATAGTACAGAACATTTATCTTAAATGCAAAATATAAACTAAAAATAAATCAAATAAAACAAAGACTGAGACATAAAGAATAAGATTATTAAAGTTGTTATTGTTTCGTTGACGTCATAGACGTTACTTGTTTCCCTCAGTGTCTGTTTAAGATTTCGCGGGTGTGATGATGACACGTCACACCGGGATTAGAGGATGTGGGCTGGTCCTGTAATAAAATCCTGCTCGGCTCTGCTCAAACTCTGATTCAGCTGCTGCTGCTGCTGCTGCTGCTGCCGAACACACGGAGGGTGTCAGCGTTTCACAGACACGAGCCTGTGCGTCCGTGGGAGAACAATCACGGAAAAGACACGGTTGATCGGTAATTAGACGAGGACTAATGCGGGACAAATCCACGGGCTTCCTCTGGGTGGGTGGATGGATGGATGGCGCGTGAAGCACCGCGAGCGCACCTGCAGAGTGAGGAGTAAAAACCGGAGGAGAGGTTGTCATGGAAACATGAGAGCGGCGATGCTGTGACCACTGGACCGAAGACAGAAGGAAAAATAAACATCCGTTTGGACAAGTTGTGCGGGACTGGATCAAAGGCACCGCTGCGACAGATGTTTCTTGCGTGAGGACGCGCGCGAGGTGATCCACGAGCTGACTCCTGCATTCACACGGACACGCACACGGAGGCTATGGTCCCCGGGGCCCCCGGCATCGCCACCACCACCACCACCACTATGCTTCCAGCATCCGAGGCTGCCAAGATCTACCAGACCAACTACGTGCGCAACTCCCGCGCCATCGGCGTCCTGTGGGCCATCTTCACCATCCTCTTCGCCATCGTCAACGTGGTGTGCTTCATCCAGCCCTACTGGATCGGGGACGGCGCGGACACCCCGCAGGCGGGCTACTTCGGTCTGTTCCACTACTGCATCGGTAACGGGCTGTCCCGAGAGCTGACGTGTCAGGGCAGCTTCACGGAGTTCGGCAGCATCCCGTCCAGCGCCTTCAAGGCCGCCTCCTTCTTCATCGGCATGTCCATGGCGCTCGTGCTCTCCTGCATCGGCTGCTTCGCGCTCTTCTTCTTCTGCGGCACCGGCACCGTGTACAAGATCTGCGGCTGGATGCAGCTGGCTGCAGGTAAGTGGACCGATTCACCGCTCAGCCGATATTATTGGCATGCTGGAACTTCAGTCACACAAAATTTTGATTCTCCATTCCTTGTTTCATGTATGGGCTACATGGGGGGGTAGTGTCTAGCACTGTTGCCTCACAGCAAGAAGGTCGCTGGTTCAAATCCTGGTTCAACAGAGTTTGCATGTTCTTCACATTTCCTCCCTCAGTCCAAGAACATGCAGAGCTTCATTTTGAGCATCGAGTTTGGCCAGTAGGGGGCGGTCAAGTGAAAAAAAAGCTCTTTGAGGAAATAATGTTTTCTTTTTTTAAATGTGACGATAAGTAGTTGACAATATAAACGTATATATGATGCAAACTTCATCTTTGATTGAGTCATAACTTGATGTTAAAAGGTGCACGTTTGAGGCACCTGCTCTGACTTGACCACAGGTGTAAATGTCAGAGGGAACAGTTGTGACCTGTGACCTCACCTGAGGATAAAGCAGTGTTAAAGTTGCAGTGCGTGAGTTTGTTTATCATGAACAAAAACAATATGACATTCTTTTGATGCTGCGTCCGTCATCTGTTATGGGCGGTGCCAATGTGGGCGGGGGCAAGAAGAACGTTTTGCATCCAGGTGTCAGCGTTTAGAGTCGCTTTGGGGGCGGGGTTAGTGTGTATGAAGATAATATAGGGAAGCTCTGTTTCCCGTACTCCGAGTTCACACCGAACTGCGACAATCGCGTTTATCGTGTCGTGGGATCATTTTTTGGCACGATGGGAGCGTGTATTGATTAATTAAAGCATATTTTTGCCATTTTTGCCAACATTATATCCTGGACATCGTCATATATCAACAAAGACAACTGAGACAGATTTGTGTGTGTTATCGGCAAAGCAGACATTTGTTTTCAAGCGATTCAAAAGTTATATATAACAAAACCTCATGAAAAATTGCTGGAAAAATAAAAGGTATAATGTGACCTCCCCTCAATAATGAACATGAAATGAGAAGGAAAGGCACGCCCATCCATCCCCACGCTCACTTAAATGTTATTGATGCTCTAATGCGTCCTTGTTTGTGTTCCTCGGATCAATAACTGAAATCAATTCTCTCATAATCAGTCATTATAGCGTTACACTGTAACACTGATGTGATCCTGAAAATCTTTTTTTTTTTTAATACCAAACACTGCGAGTGACTCCGAGCGGTGTCAATCCTTTTGATTTGTTTGTTAAGACAACGACATTAAAACGCTTATTTGTGACAAAGGTTTTGTCGAAGAAGTCGTAAAAAGACAAAGTCAGTGGCAGCGGTTTTTTCAAACCTAAGGCTCTGAATTCTTTAAATAATTCAAATAAAATCAGATACTGATGCTGACCACTTTAACATCCCATAATAAAATACACACACGTAAACTGAGTGTGACCTACA
>NW_025321297.1:20000-23065 GCF_019176455.1 Solea senegalensis
TGTTAAAAACACACGCTCGTGTTTTTGGATTCAAAACCAAAGTTTGTGTGAATATTTGACAGAAAACAAGAATTCCTTTCATTCTTTACACGATGTTCATATAATGACTGTGGTCCTCAAACTGTGGTACGTGTGCCAACATTGGTACATGAGCTTCAAATATATTATAAATAAGGTAATAACAGGTGACATCACTGCACCAGTGAAGTGTGAAGCATATTTCACTATTTCATCATAATTAGAATGTGAAAAGTCTGTCGCTGACTTTGCTCGACATTTACACCGCGGTATTTTAACGTTGATGTATGTATTCATTTATTTATTATTATTATTATTATTCAAGTGAAGTACAGTGGTGTGTGCGTTATTTCCATGTCGTGCAATAAAGGTGCAATAAAGGTGTAATAAAGGTGCAATAAAGGTGTAATAAAGGTGCAATAAAGGTGTTAAGTGTGCGCCTGTGCTCTGGTGACGCAGGCACGTGTCTGATCCTCGGCTGCATGATCTACCCCGACGGCTGGGACAGCGACGAGGTGAAGAGGATGTGCGGCGAGCAGACGGACAAGTACACGCTGGGCGCCTGCTCGGTGCGCTGGGCCTACATCCTGGCCATCATGGGCATCATGGACGCTCTCATCCTCTCCTTCCTCGCCTTCGTCCTGGGAAACCGCCAAGACAGCCTGATGTCTGAGGAGCTGCTGGGAGAAAGTAAGAGCAGCAGCCTGGGTCCTGCATGGTTCACATGTTTCTCTGCTCTGAACCATGCCGGACCCGGGTCCCTGAAGACCAGGACTGGGGAACACTGTTGTTGTGGCTCCAGAACCGTTTTAGTTTTCTCACTTTAGAAGAACTAACAAACATGTGACCTCAGTGCCTTTAATCAGTGCTGGTCTGGTGTTGGTCAGACCAGCTCAGACCAGCTCAGACCAGCATGGAAACAGTTGTGGTCCATGGTGGTTTGTTCTGTATTCATTTGTGTGATTTTTAGAACACTGCGGTTTCAGTAATTAACGCTGAAACGGAAACAGAAGAAAAGAAAAACGTTTGATTTCAGCTCAAACACAAAAGACCGGAACACAGACACACACACACACACACATTTACTCACATGGTTCCACATGCACCAGTTATTCATTTGCATACATTAGACACACACACTGAACCTTTGACACAAGAGGCAGACTTTGTACAACACTGCCACCTGCTGGAGAGAGGTGGTTACATCATTCTCCAGAACAAGGTTATTCATAATAGTTGAGTTTTTATTTAGTTTTTAAAATGTGCTTAGTTTCCGTTAAGTTTCCATTAGTTTGAGTTTTTTGTAACATGGAGTGAGTTTTCGTCAGGTGAAAGGTCAAAAGTCGTAATAAACGCACAATAAATAATAAATCCATTTATCGTTTTTACTCTAGTTTTTGTTTTTATTTCACTTTATGAAAATGTTTTTTATCATGAAGTTTAATAAACTGGCTCCATACTCACCAAACCTCCGTCTCTCCTGCAGAGACCGGGAACAACGCCATCTGACTTAAAGACGGAGGAAAAACAGTCACACAGGTGAGAAAGTTAGTGACACGTAAATGAAATTTTAAACTTTAATCTGAGCAACAACTGAGCAAAGACGCTTACGCAGCATCAACAAAACTTTTTTCTTCTGAAAACATGGTGAACATTTCCCAGAGATGGGAATTCTTTGATCAGGTTGTTGAAGTGCAGACGACTGACTTTTCTTGTTGCTCACAGGTCTTTCTGCCGAGATGTGACACGTTACTCCAGGACACAGCTTCTCTCTCCTCGTCCGTCTTGTGGATGCAGAGCTGATGTGTCCATAGAAGAATTAAACTTCTCCAGAGGAGGTCGTCGTCGTCGTCGTCTGGACAAAGATGACCTCACGGCCGTGTGGAGGTGACCGGGACGACCTCACGTCCTCCATAAAAAACACCCTTGGAACAAAAAAAGAATTCTCTGAATTGACCTGTTGGTCTGAACCGCTGGGCGTGTCCGTGTGAGGAAGGCTGCCGTCGTTCAGCTTCAGTGTGTGTGTGTGTGTGTGTGTGGGTAACAAAAGAAGAAGAGTGACATCAACACAAACATGTGAAGACATTTCTGGACTGTACAAACAAACTGGAAGGACAGTGACGTCTCCTTCTTATTCAGTGTTTGATGTGACAAAAACCAGACGTCAGAGGTTTTAATGGGGACGTTTTTGTATATAAGAAATACAAACTTCACTAGAATAACTAGATAAAAAAACAACACTATTATCTGTGTACAGCTATATGTTGATTATGTCCCACGTGTGTCGTCTTATGGACTCATATTAGTGTGTGTGTGTGTGTGCCATTACTGTAATCTGTAATCTGACGCTGTTGTGATGTAAAAACGGCCACAAGAAGCTCATTTGAACCTGAAATGTTCAGATGAAGTTTGTCTCTTTTTTCATTATCTGACAAAACTTCAAATGAAACTAAAACAATATTCTAAAATGTCACTCAAAGTGGTCTTATTCACTAGCTAGAGACTGTTAGCCTGGTTTAAGCTAACAGTCGTCTAACTTCTATTAAAATTATTGTTACTGAAAAGAATTTGAAGACTATTTGACTGTTAGCTTAAAAAAGGGAGTTGAATCAAAATTGAACAAAGTTATCACAATCATTTGTTTGCTAGCTGCACGATAATAGCTTAATTAGCATAGGTTTGAGGCTACAGCTAAAAGAACACCCTGTCAAAATACATTAAACTGTAAATGTGACTTTAAAAACATAAAATTGACACCTTTTGTGCTAAAATGTCATGGAGAGTGGGCTTATTCACTAGCTAGGCTGTTAGCTTAGTTTAAGCTAAACAGTCGCCTAGCTTCTATGAAAATGATGAATTAAAACTATTAATGTTAGTGGATTTGAAGACTATTTGACTATTAGCTAAAAAAGTACTTAAAAAATGCAAAGTTATCACAACTTGGGGAGCAGGCTCGTTTGCTAGCTGCACGTTATTAGGTTAATTAGCGCAAGTTTTAGGCTACTTCACTTTAAACTTTCCATGTTACTAAAAAGCATAAAACACAG
>NW_025321298.1:0-9091 GCF_019176455.1 Solea senegalensis
TGTGTGTGTGTGTGTGTGAGAGAGAGCGTCTGCTAAATGACATGTAATGTAATCATGATACAAGTTTACGAACTCCTGAGTGACTTAAGAAAAGAATAACAAGTTACAGTTGTTGTTACAGTTGTTGTTACAGTTGTTACAGTTGTTGTTACAGTTGCAGTGAGACACTCACATGGTGAAGTTGGAGACAAAAGCATCAGCAGGAATGTGGAAGTGAAAGGTGGCGTCAGCGGCAACGCTGAGACGGTTCAACATGACGCAGTAAACAGCCGTGAAGGCGTAACGAGAGATGATGGTGGTTCTGATGGACAGTTCCTGGATGTGAGGTTTGGTCTCCTACAGAACCCACACACACACACACACACACACATAAATCCCTGCGGTACCTACAGGTGAAACAGCGCCATCCTCTGACACAAACTCAGTTTCCACAGATATGTTTTTCTCATGAAATGAGATCCAGAGGTTTCATCTGTGTGTGTGAGCGTCACAACATATGTGTGTGTGTGTGTGAGCGCCACAATATCTTTTGTGTGTGTGTGTGTGTGTGTGTGAGCCGCCACAACATCTGTGTGTGCGCCTGAGTGCTCAAGCAACATCTGTGTGTGTGTGAGCTGGCCACAACATCTGTGTGTGTGTGTGTGAGCGCCACAACATCTGTGTGTGCGCAGTGTGTGAGCTGCCACGCCAACAACTGTGTGTGTGGTGGTGTGTGAGCGGCCACAACACCGTGTGTGTGTGTGAGCCGCCACAACATCTGTGTGTGTGTGAGCCACAACATCTGTGTGTGTGGTGGTGCCGCCAACATCTGTGTGTGCTGCAGGTGTCTGAGCCGGCCAGCAAACAACTGTGTGTGTGTGTGTGTGAGCCGCCACAACTGTGTGTGTGAGCTGCCACAACATCTGTGTGGGCGTGAGCCAAACATTCCAAAAGGTGTGTGTGAGCCACAACAACTGTGTGTGTGTGAGTCATGAACATCTGTGTGGTGGTGGTAGAGCTGCCACAACATCTGTGTGTGTAAGCGCGGAGCCACAACATCTGTGTATGCAGGTGTGTGTGAGCCACAACATCTGTGTGTGTGCGCGGTGTGTGTGTGTGAGCCGCAACATCTGTGTGTGTGTGTGTGTGTCACAACATCTGTGTGTGTGTGTGAGCGCCACAACATCTGTGTGTGTGTGTGTGTGGTGTGTGAGCCGCCACAACATCTGTGTGTGTGTGTGTGAGCTGCCACAACATCTGTGTGTGTGTGTGAGCCACACATGTGTGTGTGTGTGAGGCCACAACATCTGTGTGTGTGTGTGAGCTGCCACAACATCTGTGTAGTGTGTGACACAACATCTGTGTGTATTGAGCGCACAACATCTGTGTGTGTGTGTGTGAGCGTCACAACATCTGTGTGTGTGTGTGAGCGTCACAACATCTGTGTGTGTGTGTGTGAGCGTCACAACCCCTGTGACTTCATGTAGGTCAGTGGTCATATGATCAGTTTTTATAGAAGAACACGTCTTATGTAAAAGTGAATGACTTTTACCTTTGTTAAGATTGTTTTCACCTGTCGTGGAATTCTGGGAGGAGCCTGTGAGAGCGAGGGAAGAAAAAATAAACAGGTCAAAGGTCGTGAATAAAATCCAGAATCTTCTTCATGATTGAACGTCTTACAAAGTTTAAATCAAAGTCTGACACGTCTGGAGCCATGTCCTCATCCTTCTGCAGCTGTTCCTGAGCAGCACAGCCCATCTTCATCATCGTCATCATCATCATCATCATCATCATCATCATCATCATCTTCTTCATCTTCATCAGCAGACCCTCGTTTCAGTCCTGATCGTTTACAAGTAACAAAGACGGAGAGAGACACGTTGTTTACAGAAGATCCTCTGAGTGTGAACGTGTGAATGAGTGAGTGACTGCACTGAAGCGTGACATGGTGAGGAGGAAAACACACCCACCACCCACACACACACAAGGAGGAGGAGCAGGAGGAGGAGGGTGACGGTATTTCCTTCAAGGAGGAAAAAAGAAAATGAATCGTCAGAGAAGAAAACGAGGACAAGACAAAGTTACTTTGTGTTTTCATGAGACACAAACTGTGAGCGCCCCCTGCTGCTGAGACACACACACACACACACACACACACACACACACACACACACACACAGAGGCTCAGTCTGACTGAAAACATGACTGAAAAACAACAAACTCACAACTCACTCTCCTTCACCAAAGTCCACGAGAAAATCACTGAGGCGAGAAACTACATGACACTTAACGCGCAGTATTAGAAACATGTGAACTAAATAAATACAATTAAATAAAAACATGTGAACTAAATAAATACAATTAAATAAAAAACATGTGAACTAAATAAATACAGGTAGAAAATAAAACATGAACAGAAAAATTTAATACAATAAAAGCAATGTGAACTAAATAAATAAAATAAAAGCGTAGACTAAATAAATAAAATAAAAACATACAAACCAAATAAAATAAAATAAAAACATATAGAAACTAAGTAAATACAATAGAAACATGTGAACTACATAAATAAAATAAAAGCATGCAAACCAAATAAAATAAAAATAAAAACATGCAAACTAAAATAAATACAATAAAACATGAACTAAATAAAATACAAAATAAAACATGCAAACCAAATAAATAAAAATAAAAACATGTGGAGCTAAATAAATACAATTAAATAAAACATGTGAACTAGGCCAAATACAATTAAATAAAAAACATATTAAAACTAAATACAATTAAATAAAACATGTGAACTAAATAATGCAATTAAATAAAAAACATGTGAACTAAATAAAATACAATTAAATAAAAAACATGTGAACTAAATAAATACAATTAAATAAAAAACATATAGACTAAAATAAATACAGTGTAAATAAAAAACATATGTGAACTAAATAAATACAATTAAATAAAAAAACATGTGAACCAAATAAATACAATAATAACATGTGAACTAAATAAATAAAATAAAAACATGCAAACAAAATAAATAAAATAAAAATATGTGAACTAAATAAATAAAATAAAAACATGCAAACCAAATAAATACAATAAAAACATGTGAACTAAATAAATAAAATAAAAACATGCAAACTAAATAAATAAAATAAAAACATGCAAACTAAATAAATAAAATAAAAACATGTGAACTAGATAAATACAATTAAATAAAAACATGTGAACTGAATAAAAAATAAAAACGTGAAATAAATAAATACAATAAAAACGTGACCTAAATAAATAAAATAAAAACGTGAAATAAATAAATACAATAGAAAAAACGTGAACTAAATAAATAAAATAAAATAATCATATAAAAACGTGAATAAAATAAATTAAAATGAAAAGAAACGAAATACAATAAAAACAGATTTAATAAAAACGTGAGCACAAGTGATTTTTCTTTAAAAGGGACATATTATACCCTATTTCCCCCATTAAAATAGTTCCCTGGTGTCCTAATGAACATGTCAGTGACATGCTTTGGTCAAAATACCATAAGGATGAAGCACCATAGCAGTTCAATAACCCTGTTAAACCCGCCCCTTTCAGAACACTCTGTTTTGTGCATGGTCCCTTTATATGCAAATGAGACACAGGCAAACACACACCCACTTCTTCCAGGGGGTTTCTGATTTGACCTCTTTACAGCGCTCACTCGCTCAGCTCCTGTTCCCTCTGCTCCATTCCTCTCCCCCTCCCTCCACTAGTTCTCTGACAATATCAACATGGCAGCGTGCGTCACAGGAAGAGACGTCCTACATAAGGATGGAGCCGAACACTGTCCAACTGTAAATCAGTTAAAAGCACTTAGGGACAGCACCACTGATCCACCGCTGACCTTTGTATGTGACTGTATCAGACTGAGTGTGTGCTCCGGTCATGGAGGACGTACTGACCAAATATGTTTAATAAGGACGTGTCAGAATGGTCAGTTATGACCTCTATGTGACCTTTTCTTAACAATGTGTGTGTTTGTACGTCGCTGACTAAATACTGATGTGAAGTGGTGCGAACACACGTTTGCTGACTTTATCATCGGCACATTAGCTTCATATATAAAATCCTCTGTAAAACACTGTGCTCCACTGTGCAGCCACCAACAGCACACTTGTCCCTCCGCGTTGACATAATAGCGCTCTTCCTCCCTCGCCTGCACTCTCGCAGGGACAAGGTGGAGCTAAGGTGGAGCTAAGGTGGAGCTCTCCAAGTAAACTTACTGGTGGGGCGGTAACATTCACGGTGAAATGCGCATGCTGCCGTCATAAGTGCAGGGAATTCAACATGGAGTGTTTTATCGTCTATACTTACACTCAGGGGGACCACGAAAACATGACTGAGTATTCTTTTTCCACACTTTGGCGACTGGTAGAGCCTCCAGAGTCCCAAATATAAGTATTCAAATGATTAAAATGATAAAGGGTTATGGTACAAATAAACCCTACAAATAAAAATGATTGATTTTGCATAATATGTCTCCTTTAAGGCCTCACAGTGTTTCAGGATGAAGCAGCTGTGGTTTCGGCTTCCTTTGCTGCCATCTTTTGACTGTAAGGAAACATTACATGTTTCATATTCAACGTGTGTGTGTGTGTGTAAAAAGGCAGGTGTGTGTGTGTGTGTGTGCAAGTGTGTGCGTGTGTGTGTGTGTGTGTGTGTGTGTGTGTGTGCAGTGTAAAAGTAATCTCTGCCCACTCTGCAGGTCAAAATTCAAAGTTTCAAAGTGTCCCTCTCTTCTCTCAGTTCCATGAAACACAGCAAATATTGACTGGAGCCAAGAGTCCACCTCCACCACCACCATCATCATCATCATCATCATCATCATCATCATCGCTGCTCTGCACAGGGACATATATCAGTGTGTGTGTGTGTGTGTGTGTTTGAAGGAAACAATGAAGCGAGTGCTGCTGCTGCTGCTGCTGCTGCATCAAAGCTGCTGCTTTGAGTTTGTCATCGATGGACGATGTGAGGACGAGACGGTGAGTTTGTATCTTTTCTAACTGCAGCTGAACTTCAGCCTCAAACGTCTGAAGAATATTAATATTTAGAAATAAAGACGTTTGACCTTTGACCCACACTCACACTATACAATGTTTTTCAGTATTTGGCTGTAAAGTTGATTTAAATGGACATGAAATATGAAACATTTCATCTGTGACATTCAAATACAATCATTTTTAATATGAAACTTTCCTGCTGTTTAATGTGGATTATTTCAGATTACAACAAAGTTAACACACATCACATTTGTTTCTTCAGTTTCAGGATCAGGATCAGCAGAGACACAAGGTGACAACTTCATCCATTCATCCATTCATCAGTCAGCTGCACATAAATCTATGGAATTCACTTTTAACTGATGACACACTGTGTGTGTGCGTGCGTGCATGCATGCATGCGTGTGTGTGTGTGTGTGTGTGCGTGCATGCGCGTGTATGTGTGTGTGCGTGTTGCAGAGAGCCATTTTGACCAGCGAGGAGCAGGAAGACTTTGAAGTAAGTCTCTCTCTCTGTCTGTCTGTCTCTCTCTCACTCTCTGTCTCTCTCTCTTTCTCTGTCTCTCTGTCTGGCCTGTCTCTCTCACTCTCTGTCTCTCTCTCTCTTCTCTGTCTGTCTCCCCTATCTCACTCCCCTGTCTCTCTCTCTCTCACACCTCTGCCAGTCTCCCTCTCTGCTACCTCTGTCTGTCTCCTATCTCACTCTGTCTCTCTCACTCTCTGTCTCTCACTCTGTCTCTCTCACGCCTGTCTCTCTCTCACCTCTCTGTCTGTCTCTCATTTCACCTCTGTCTCCTCACTCTGTCTCTCTCCCTCAAGACTCTCCGTCTGTCTCCCTATCTCACCTCTGTCTCTCACTCTCTCTCACTCTGTCTCTCCTCTCTCCCTCACGCCTGTCTCTCTCTCTCTGTCTGTCCCCTATCTCCCACTCTCTCTCTCACCCCTCTGCCTCTCCTCACCTCTCCGTCTCCCTCTCTCTGACTCCCTGTCTGTCCCTCATCTCACCCCTCTCTGTCTCCTCACTCTGTCTCGTCTCTCTCACTCACCGTCTCTCCTCACTCATCTGTCTCTCTCTCACCTCTCACGCCTGGGTCTCTCTCTCTCTCTCTCTCTCTCTCACTTGTCTCTTCTCTCTGTCTGTCTCTATCTCACTCTCTCTCTCTGTCTGTCTCTATTTTCACCTCTGCCCTCTCTCTCGCACTCTCTGTCTGTCTCCCCTATCTCACTCTCTGCCCCTCTCTCACTCTCTGTCTATCTCTCTCTCTCCTCACGCCTGTCTCCGACTGTGACAGAGTTGCATGTTATCAGACGATCAATAATCTGTTGTTTGAACTAATCCATGTGACTGAAAGGTTATTGACTTTAATGCTGTTTTTCAGTTGTTTTGTTTACAGTTTTTAAATCTGATTTAATGATTTTTTTTGATGTGATTTGGTGATTTGATGTGATTTAATGATTTTATTTGATGTGATTTGATGATTTGATTTGATGTGATTTAATGATTTTATTTGATATGATTTGATGATTTTATTTGATGTGATTTGATGATTTTGTTGTTATATTATGCCCTGCCCACTTTTAACCAAAAACATGCATGAGGTGACGTAGGTCAGAGGTCAGGTTTGACATTGATGTAAAAACAATAAATAAAGAGGCTCCTCCCACCTGGTTGTGCTCAGGCCATACGCGGAGATGACATCACCGTTAAGAGCTACAGGGTGGAGAGCCGCATCACGTCGCGCTTCGCTCACACCACCGTCAGGAGCTCAGTGGTTAACTCTGGTCCTTCAGCTCAGAGCATCGGCTTCAACGTCCAGATTCCCAAACGAGCGTTCATCACCAACTTCACCATGTGAGTCCAGCAGGTCCACATCTGAACATGAACATGAATTCATTCATCACTGTGATGCAAACTTCTCGCTCCTCCTGCTGCAGGAATGTGAACGGGATCACGTTTGTGGGTTCGGTGAAGGAGAAGACCGTGGCCAGGAACCTGTACACTCAGGCCAGAGCCAGAGGGAAGGCTGCAGGCATAGTCAGGTAACAGAACCTTCTGTAGATCCTTCTGTAGATCTTTTTGTAGAACCTTCTGTAGATCCTTCCGTAGATCCTTCCATAGAACCTTTTGTAGATCCCTCTGTAGAACCTTCTGTAGAACCTCTGTAGATCCTTCCGTAGATCCTTCCATAGAACCTTTTGTAGATCCCTCTGTATAACCTTCTGTAGATCCTTTTGTAGAACCTTCTGTAGAACCTCTGTAAAACCTTCCATAGATCCTTCCGTAGATCTTTCTCTAGATCCTTCTGTAGGTCCTTCTGTAGAACCTAATGTAGATCCTTTTGTAGAACCTTCTGTAGAACCTTCTGTAGATCCTTCCAGATCCCCCTTCCATAGAACCTTCTGTAGAACCTTCTTGCAGATCCTCTGTAGAACCTTCTGGTAGATCCTTTTGTAGAACCTTCTTGCAGATCCTCCTCTCTTGCAGAACCTTCTGTAGATCCTTTTGTAGAAACTTCCGTAGATCCTTTTGTAGCACCTTCTGTAGATCCTTCCGTAGATCTTTCTGTAGATCCTTCTGTAGAACCTAATGTAGATCCTTTTGTAGAACCTTCTGTAGAACCTCTGTAAAACCTTCCATAGATCCTTCCGTAGATCTTTCTCTAGATCCTTCTGTAGGTCCTTCTGTAGAACCTAAAGTAGATCCTTTTGTAGAACCTTCTGTAGAACCTCTGTGGAACCTCACAAACCACACACTGAGTCATTTCTGCTTCAAACAGAGCAAACTCCCAGGACATGGAGACCTTTAAGACAGAGGTCCACGTTCCTTCAGGCAGTCACATAGAGTTTGAGCTGCACTATCAGGAGATGATGCACAGGAGACTTGGTTTCTACGAGCACTCGCTGTATCTGCAGCCAGGGAGACTTGTTCCTCAGTTCCAGGTGAGAAACATCACCATCACACGCGTGTGAACAGTGAAACAAAGTTTTCTTCTCTGACCACAGTGTCCTCTGTCTTCAGGTGGACGTTTACATCTATGAACCAAAGGGAATCTCAACAGTAGAAATTCCAAACACTCTGGGGCAACATTTCAGTGAACTCATCAAAGTCACGTCCACCAAAGACAAGGTTTAGAAAACACTTTAGATTTATAATAGTAACATTTAAAATGTTATCTGCTGTGAATGAGGAATGGCCACATGGTGGCACTGTTTCTCTGTCCTCAGGCTCATGTTGTATTTAAGCCGAACCTTCAGCAGCAGAAACTCTGTGAGAACTGCAGTCACAGCGTCATCGACGGAGTGTTCACTGTTAAATATGACGTGGTGAGAGACGCTAACGCTGGAGAGCTGCAGGTAACACACACTGAGACACACACACTGAGACACACACACACACACACACACACTGAGACACACATACATGATGACCCTGTTTTTGTCCCCTCAGGTCTCTGATGGACATTTTGTCCACTTCTTTGCGCCATCCAATCTGTCTCCTCTTCCTAAAAACATTGTGTTTGTCATTGACGTCAGCGGCTCCATGTGGGGAGTCAAGATGAAACAGGTGAGTCCTAACCTGTCCCTACATCTCACCTGTGTCTCCTGTGTCCTGTCCTCACATGTGTGTCCTGTCCTCACCTGTGGACAGACGGTGGAGGCCATGCAGGCGATCTTAGACGATCTGACCGTGGACGACTTCTTCAGCATCATCGACTTTAATCACAACGTCCGCTGCTGGAGCGAAAGTCTGGTTTCAGGATCTTCAATCCAGATCCAAGACGCCAAGAATTATGTCCAGAACATCAAACCCAACGGAGGTGAGACAGCAGCAAGGGGACCAAGCGTCTGTCTGTCTGTCTGTCTGTCTGTCCATTCATTCATCATCCTTTCATATCCATCAATCATGATCTATTCGTTCATGGAATGCTAACAGCAGTGACAGTGTAGATGTTAGCTAAACAGACAGGAAATGATGAAATCACTGAGATTGTCTCTATTTCCTGTGACCTTTGACCTCAGGCACCAACATTAACGAAGCTCTGCTTCGAGCCGTTCAGATGTTGG
>NW_025321299.1:0-3353 GCF_019176455.1 Solea senegalensis
ACACCTTTTACACACACACACACACACACACACACACACACACACACACACACACAGCCACAGGCTGTTTCAGAAATCACATGAATTATAATGGTCACCTCAGAGTTTGTGATATGAAGTCACTGAGAATCTGGACCAGGGATTAAAATACAGACACTTCACTGGAATAAGGTATTCTATGTTATGTACTGCGTGTGTGTGTGTGTGTCCTTCTTCAATGTGTGAGATGGGATTAAAGGTTCAGCCCACAGTCACAGTTAAACTATTCTCTCTCTCTCCACTGCTGCCCTGTGGCTCTCACTCATGACTGTTAGGGCTTTTAAACCAGTTCTCCTGCACATCAAAGACACACACACACACACACACACACACAGTCCTCACTAAGATATACAACAAGTGTGTGTGTGTGTGTGTGAGTGACACACAAAAATGCATTAGTCTGAATGATTTCTTTGTTTTTAATGAGCAAAGAAATGAGAAAATATTCACATTTAAGAAGCTGAAAAATGACAGAAACCAGTTTGAAATATTTAAAAAATGATGAAAGGATTATAAAAAGCAAACATTAAATAAACGTGCTTCGTCCGTTACTGTTGTGGATTTCTGTGGTGAATTATTGACTGGTTCAAACGTTTTGATCAGAAATCACTTCATATCAAGTATCTCTGTAATAAACACATGTTTAGTGATGTAAACATGACGTTTCCGTCTTTGTAATAAAGACCTAATATTGTGCTAATGAAGAGATAATAATAAGTGTGTACTATAGACACGTTGTTATTGACAGTGTAACAGAAAGGTAACGTAAGAAAATATATTTTGTTACTCAGTGTAACATGATTTCATACTATGTGAAGAAATGAGAAATATGTTGATATCAAAGATCTTTGATTCAAGAGGCTTTTATTTCACTGAACAGATGATTTATCCTCAGTCTCACACACACACACACACACACACTGCAGCCTTTTATCATTTCTACATCACACTGAGCTGAACCTCTGCTACAGTCTGACCTCTGACCCCTGTGTGGACAAACAAAAGGGGACATTTATTTTCCCCAGAGAGCGGTAATGTGCTGACAAGACCACCTGCTGACCTCAGGTCACTGTGAGTGTGTGTGTGTGTCCAACAGGACCTCACAGTATGAAACGGCGAGGAAACAAGGAGGAAACAAGGAGGAAACAGAGAGGAAACAGAGAGGAAACAAGGAGGAAACAGAGAGAGGAAACAGAGAGAGAGAGCAGAGAAACAAAAGGAGAAGCAAGAGGAGGAAGCAGAGAGGAAGCAGAGAGGAAACAGGAGGAAACAGAGAGGAAGCAGAGGAAACAAAAGGGAGGAAGCAAGAGGAGGGAAACAGAGAGAGGAAGCAGAGGAGCAAGGGAGGGAAGCAGAGAGGGAAACAGAGAGAGAGCAAGGGAGGGAAGCAAGGAGGAGAGAGCAGAGAGAGAGAAGCAAGGAGGAGAAACAGAGAGAAGCAGAAGAGAAGCAAAGGGAGAAACAGAGAGAGAAACGAAGAGAGAAGCAGAGAGAAACAGAGAGAGAGAGAAGCAAGGAGGAAGCAAGGAAACAGAGAGAGAAGCAAGAGAGGAGAGCAAGAGGAGAAAGAAGCAAAGAGGAGGAGGGAAACAGAGGGAAACAGAGAGAAACAAGGAGAAGCAAGGAGGGAAACAGAGAGAGAAACAAGGAGGAAACAAGGGAGGAAGCAGAGAGAAGCAAAAGAGGAGACAAAAAGGGAGGAGGAAGCAAGAGAGCAGAGAGGAAACAAGAGGGAGGAAGCAAGGAGGAAACAGAGAGAGAGGAAACAAAAAGGAGGAGAAGCAAGGAGGAAACAAGGAGAAACAGAGAGAGAGGAAGCAAAAGGAGAAGCAAGGAGGAAACAGAGAGGAAACAAGGAGGAAACAAGACAGACTGTTAAAAACTACATGTGATGAAAGAATAAAATAAAGAACAGGAAACTGTTGTTTTTTTCAGATAAAGGACAGAACAACAGACAGCCTTTCAAACTGTGACTCCACACAAATAATCCCATATAATCTGGATTATTTTATTTTATTTAACACTGTAAACAATGATTTTGGTTAGAACTTAATTAATACTTAAATATGAAAAGAATGACTTTTAAGACTAAATAAAACTATTTTTAGCCTCAGGTTGAGGTTTGTTTTTTTTTAATTTCTTAAACGTGTCTTTATTTTTTAAATATGTGAATGAATCGATTAATCTTCAGTGTTACAGACACACAAATGTCCCCACAACAGTGTTAACGTTTCTAAAAATCTTGATGAAAGTAGAGATTTTTTTCTTTTCCGAGATGAAAAATGAAGATGAGACGATAAAAGAGACGCAGATGAGTCCATCATCTGCTCTGCTGAAGCTTCATCCAGCCATGAGGTGGCGCTGTGTGTGTGTGTGTGTGTGTGTGTAATAGTAAAGGTTAGTGGGAGGATCTGTGGCTGGTTGTGGTTCAACATCTCCACACACAGACGTGGAGGACGACACAGGTTTGAACTCTTTGACCTCCAGCTGAACATTCCTAAACTCAGTGTGTGTGTATAAATGTTCAAAGATGTATTTCATGCATTTGTCAGAGTTCAGCCTCTAATTATCTTTGTAATAAAAGTCACAATCATCACAATCACACACGAGCACAACGATCAGTGATAATCACAAATAAGAACTGGATTCTCTGCTGGAAACCAGGAAAACACGAGCGAATATCGAAGGAATCAGAAGAGAAACGGATTCAAACCAACACAACAACATGCTCACCAAATAAAATCAGAGTCAGTTTCAGTCTACACTGTTTTAAAAATAGGTTTCCAACAGGAAACTGACCAAAATCAGCGATTTTAACATCACACACACAGGAGTTGTTGATCCACTGCTGCCTCCATCACTAAATTCTAATGTCTGATTTATTGAATTCAGCATTTGAGCTAAAATCAGTGATTTTCTCTATGGGGTTTGTTGGTGTGGGAGAGTGAGTGCTTTTTCCCTTACGTTATAGAAACATTTGTACACATGCACATGTTTGTCCTTTCACGCACAGCACCCTCTGCTGGACCACAAAGTAATGACTTCAAAGCAGAGGTTTCTTAAGGTTTAGGTTTCGAGACGTTTTCTCCTCAGCTTTGACCCGGTTTCTTGATTGTGATGATGTCACTGATAAAAATCACATCAGCTTTAAAACAGAGCACAGAACAGTGAAGGAGAAAAGTGAAAATAACCCTTAGTCTGTGACAGCTGTGTGTGTGTGTGTGTGTGTGTGCGTGCATGTGTTCCCTCTGCCAGCAGCTCTGTGTCCCAAAGATACCAGGCAATGTTGCCAGGCGACAGGTACCAATTGTGTT
>NW_025321300.1:0-11009 GCF_019176455.1 Solea senegalensis
CTATTTACATTAGTGTCACGTCTGACGGTGAAATTGGATTTCCCCGAGGATGTGGTGTGAAGAATCAGCGTGAACCTCGGCGTAGACGAGTCGCTGCAGCTGTTGTGAGGAAAGTGTGATAAAGTTTGGTGAAATCGGCATGTTGTTGTTCACATAATCACTGTAGGGGACGAGTGTGTTCGGGACGCTGTCACCGTGTGATTCTGACATCGCGGTTACAGTCAGGTGGTTGTACCTGACTCCTCATCTAAATAACACTCCATAATGATTTTATATTTAAAGCTAGCTATAGCAGTAGGCGAGATTACTTGAAAAATTGTTGAATTTAAAGGGGAATTCCAGTATTTTTCGACCTGTGGCCCTATGTTTATAAATGTGGGTGTAGTGACTTATTTATTTATTTATGTATTTATTCATTTATTTATTTATCATCACTTTTGATCCTCGAGCAAAAACATGCTTGCTGACATGATGATGATGTGTCACATTCTTGAAGGTGCTCCCTCATTTGTAGGGTTTGATTTTGTGACTCAGGTCCAAGCGTAGCGGTAGAAATGAGGAACGGGTTCGGGGCTAGGGCCACGCGGTTGGTGTCGTGGTTAGCACTCTTGCCTTTGCAGAAAGAAGATCCAGGTTCGCGACCCGGTCGGGAAAAAAGGGCCTTTCTGCATGGACACATGCAATATGGGGATTAGGTATTAAATTGAGCGTAGATGTGAGAGTGAATGGTTGTTCGGCGATCTGTCCAGCTGAGATTGGCACAGCACCCCCTCGACCCTCATGTGGAGGACAAAGCGGTATATCACAGTACAGTATATCGCTCAAAATTGAACCCAACTGGTAACCAGTGGGATAGAGCAGTGCTCGAGTAGCCTGATCAGTGATTACTCGATTAAATTCACACATAGATGTTTTCTCTGCCCTCTCTCTCACTCAACAACCTTTCCTTCTCGTCTTTATCCGTCCACACACTCCACTGCCACCTGCCCGGCTCTTTCTTTCTTTCCACGCCCTCCTCCCTCCTCATGTCACTCCACTCACAGCACTGGCAAAGAGCAGGCGCTAATACTCTCTGTGGTCCTCAAGACTCCACGTGCTTGGTCTCACACCACTTCTGCAAGCTGTAGAGACCGGAATGGAAAGTATAGTACGCAGCACAATCCCGGAAACACAACAGCACAGCAGGTGCAAGAGTCTGAGAATGTTGATCATGTTGGTGGATCCCTGTGTCTACAGATTGTCTTGTATACTGTACGCGTAGCAGCAGTGGACAGAGCCGCCAATGCATTGCAAAGCCATTTGATAACGGATTAATCATTTTGAGAGGTGTTTGGGAAACACTCAATAGCAATTTAATGTAATTTTCGGGAAACAGGAAAATGACAAATTTAACAGAACATATTATAAGATGCAGCCTTGATAGAAAAAAGCATATGTGCATGATAGTCAAACAATTCAACAGTTGTTCGTGCATCACTTTCAGTGTGACCCCACTATCACATTTCACACACACACACATGCTTTTTAACATAAAAACCTGCCTGTAGATGACTTTGTGTGGGAGCAGAGGAGAGTGTGGTTGTCAGCAGGATTCCCTCTGCTTGCTTGCCCTTGAACAGAGCCTAAGAGGGAAGGAGATGAACGCCTTAAGAGAAAGAATAGCTGTCAAAACTAAGCAGGAAACGCCTGTATTTTCAGCCTGGGTCCGTTTTGCATTATTGTGGCTCTTCTACATTAAAGGTCCTGCTATCTCACCTTGGTTTTAGTGATTCAGAACGTATGACTTTGGCCAGAAAGTTAATCAGGGCAAGCAGCGCACATCCCCTAAATCTGAACTGAATAAAAGTAATTTTCTCTTATCACTGGCCTTTTTACTGCAGGAAAAGTCTTCAGTATGAACTTTGGGAACACGAAAAAGAAAACACTGGACTGAGTGGACTGTAAAAATGTGAAACTAGGTAGCTGTACAAAAAAAAGAGAAAATAATCATTGTCAGTCTAGATTTCCATCCTAGAAAACCCACCTTAGTATGAATAAAACTTGAAGTGAAGACGGTATTTATATAATTCTATATTTATTAGCTAAAAAAATTATAATAAATAAATAAATCTGCAAATGAGCAAGAACTAGAGCTGTAGTTCTCGTTCATGCTTAACGCTGTGGTTTAAAAATGTTCACACTAAGACTTTGTTTTGCTTTGAATGCAAACGGTGTCAAACGTTGTGAAGAGAAACAAACAAACATGTCCAGAGTGTGAGGAGCGGCGTGAGACAGCGTGTGGTCAGAAGACGCGGCGAGATGTTTCTTAATTATACGAATATGACACACTTACGATACGTGACCACGGACAAACAGAAAAACACACGGAATATTATTGTATGAATCGACGACAGAACCTCTGTATGACTAGCAGTTCTGGCTATTTAAAAACTGCAGTAACTTATATTAAGTACCACTTTATCTTTTACTATTATTAAAATCATAGACTGATGTTTAAACCCCGTGACTGTGAGTTTCCTTCTTTCTTCAGCTGTGTGTTTTCTGCAGGTCTTTTTCTGTCACCCACTATTGCATGTCAGCAGCACAGTGTGTGTGGATGGAGGGAAGCAGGGCAGAGAGGTGATTGATTTAGCCTCTGCACCAACAACCTGGCACTGGTGACGGGAGGGAATAGAGGGGTTGGGCGAGAAAGAGAGAGGTGGTGCATAATGCTGCACCTCAACAATGACACTTTTCCCCCACTTTTTCCACCTTTTCTCGACATTTGTGGCTCCAGTGTTTCTTCTGCCTCGCTCATGTTCTTATTTTTTCTCCCCCACACTGTGTTCCTCTCTGCACATTTGTCCTGTCTTTTGTTCTGCTCTGCTTTACCTCCCTCCCTTATCTCTTCCTGGCCATTTTTTTGGCAGGGACAACGCTTTTATTATCCTACCTCACCTCTGCCAGGATGGGTCAGATACTGCAGTGGAGCCATCTTCCCTCAGCACTTACCGTAGAGACAGAGTAAAAACCCCGGTGGAAGGAGGTAGAGCGAGTGACATGCAGCAGGAGAGAGTGCATACATATTCCTGCACATTCTCCAGCTGTGAAAATGTGTGTTTTTGGTCGTGTTTGTGCAAATGTGATGCCTGTGTGTGTTGCAGCTCCCGCATTGGTAAGCGATGCGTCGCTGTGGCTGGTACGTAGACCAGACATGGCTCAGCGGTGCCAGAAGGCCAGGCTTGGTCCAAAAGAAGGCTCAATTGATTGTGACAGCTCAGTGTGTCACCAGGTCATACTCAACACTGAGCTGGAAAAAAGAAGAAACATTTAAGTCAGATAAGACTTTATACTTTCCTTTTAGCATTTGAATGACTTAGAAGATAATGCGAACGCAAGCTTATAGATGACGTGTGGCAGGCTGAGCAAATCCTGAGTGACTGAAAAAAACTTTTGGATTCAGAACAACTTCAAGAAAACGTGCACGTCTGGAAGCAGCTTAAAACTGTAGCGCGTAACGTTCAAATGTAAACAAATGTCCGTTACATTCAAAGGATTGACAAAACAGTTCACACAATGCTGATTTAAATATGACTCTGTTTCTCATTCCTGTACTGCACACAGGAAGTGATTCACTTAACCATTTAACACAGAGCGTATCGCAGACGACACGTCTGTAGCACTCTGCATTACCCTCAAACAAATGTTATTTTAACATGTGTTATACTGTTCGAATTTTTGTTTTTCCTCATTTTAAATTGTTAATACACCATTTTAGCATGCAGTAAATTGTAAATAACTGCCAGGTATTGAAAGTTATTCTGGAAAAATGGGCAAAAGCACTTACTCACAGGACACTTTTGGGCCCATTTATGGTTAAAATAAGCGAAAAAGTGACAGCTACATTGCTCTAGTAAAGTGAGACGGTTGCAAACAGGTTGGAGTATGGCTGAAGAGGCACCCACAAAAAGATTCAGAGGTGAATTCTACTGCTAAAAAAAAAAACAGGTTGCTCAACACACTGACAGGATAAAACCTCCTTGTTCCTGTCTGCCCCTGCGCTGCATACACAAAATGCTCCCTCAGTAAGTTCTGACAGTATTGTATGACCTTCATCTGAAATGTAGGACGCAGCATACAAATAGTGTTGCACAAAAAACAAACAGGCAGAATAACAACAACAACAAAGTCACCAGAAGTTACGCACTGTAGCTTTAAACCAGATCCAAAGCTCTTGACTTCCCTTCATTCAGCAGGTTGTCAAAGGGAGAGCATGAATCTGTGCTGAGCGGCATGAGAAGGTGAACCAGCCTCAGATTAAAGCTCAGAATAGCAGCTCAGTGTTCCTGTAATAGAGCTCGTCTTCCTCAGAGACTAGCAGCTCATTACCAAAGGACCGCCCGAGGACCCCATCACCAGCAAAGCACCCCTCATAACACGACCTCGTCCCTGCGATGGATGGATGAAATCAAGACACACATATTCAGAAATACAGCCCCACCTCGCTTCCTTTAAACGACAGCGTGTAACTCTTTAATGTAGACGTTATATTCCGTGCTGGTGAAGTGTATCAGCGCCACACGACTCACGCTGTGTTTGTCAGTATGGCGGTGTGGAGGTCGCTGTAAACAGGTTGTCATCAGTGACGTGCAGTGAGGTTCATGGCTGCTGAGGCTGAGACTCATTCAGAGTTTGATTTATGGATTCACGATTGTTTCATAGCTCATCCACATTATTTACACACATATAAGTAAGGTACATATTTGGTTATAAAGAACATTACATTTATAGCGGAGAGAGAGTTTTGGCTCACATGCGCCCCCTTCAGTGTGGCAAGGTAATGTCTGCCTCACTTTGTGCCTTCTCACTGTAGTTGTATGTCCGATCAACAGCTAAACATGGCACACACATGACCGCACGTCCCTGGTTGCCATGCGACTGAAAACACTATCCACAAACAGTTCTACAAGGTTCTACTTCTCAGAAAACACAATCATTAGGCAGTTTAATGATGTATTTGCTTCCTCTCGCCTTTCTGCATGGAGTTTGCATGTTCTCCCCGTGTGTGTATGTGTGTGTGTATGTGTGCGTGTGTGTGTGTGTGTGTGTGTGGGGTTTTCTCAGGTTCTCCGGCCTCCCACAGTCCAAAAACATGCAATATGGGGATTAGGCAAATTGGACACTCTAAATTGAGAGTAGGTGTGAGTGTGTACCCCAAGTGGTAGACGATGGATGGATGCTTCCTCTCCTTGCCTCCCTACACACAAACAGTCCCTCAGTCAGGTGTGATAGTATTGCTTGACAGAGCCTGTTTGCAGATGAAGGACGCAGAATACATCTCACTGCATCTTGTGCTAAAAGTGCTAAACTAACTTCTAGATACCTACTAACATCTCCTCCAGCATCATAGCTGTCTCTCTCTCTCTCTACCAGAAGAGCTCTCACCACACACACACATGCACACACACAGACACACACAGGAGTCACGGCTGTTCCCTGCTGGTACCTCACTCCCCTCTGTCCCCCCTACAGGATGACTCTTACTGACATCTTTCCTGATTTGGACATTTTTGATGAGAATCTCCCACCTCAATCTCTTCTGTTTCCCTACTTAACCCTCCCTGGGGTTCGATCTGTTCTGACTGACACACTCACTCACACACACACACACACACACACAGGATCCTACTCGCTGTGTTGTACACACCAGCACATGAGCGTGCACATGTACACACTTGCTTCTCTGTCGCCTTAATGAGGTCTCATCCTGTCTTTTATTCTCTCTCGTCCCCAACTCTACTCCTCCTCCTCCCTGCTATCTCTTTTTTTTCTCTTCGTCAAGTGTCTTAATTGTCCTGCTGCTGCTCTACTGAGGTGTCACATTAAAACATTAGCTGAGACAAGTAATAGGACTGCTTTTGGAATTTAGATTAAGAACATACAAACTATTTTCTGGCTTCAAAGAGAACAACACTGAGAAAAAGGGAAATATGTTGTTGTTTTTCTGCATAAAATTTAATATTCAATTTACTGTGTAATAGATTTAAAATGTTATTGAGCATTGTCACATGGCAGAGGAGTTCTATAGTTACAGTCTACAATCTGCAGTCACTATCTGTTACACACTAGACTCAGTGTGTAATTAAGTGTATAATATTTAATTAAATTGAATTAATTCAAATTCTAATGAATTAAATGTCATTTAATTCCCATGAAATGAAAAAAAAAAAAATGGAGGTATTTAGTCAATGGTCACACATCAGTCAGAGATTTCATTCATGTGCCTTTTTTCATGCTCTAAACCTCACTCAGTCATCGGCTACAATAAAGCAGGTATATATGTGGAATTAGGTTATTGAGTAGAGGGGTTCATTTAAATGTAGGACAAAATGTAAAGCATTTAGTGATACCTCACTTTTTTCTTTCAAAAGGCAAATAAAATACAGATTCTCACATTCCCTTTACTGAGAAACTGCTGCCTCAGCACTTTGCGAGGCTGATTATAGTAGCTGTGTTTGTGTGATGGATGGCCTCTTGATCCTGTTCCAGGTAGACCTGTAGTCTGACTCCTCTCAGGAGACACTGAATATAGCCGAGTAGAAAACACACTCAGATGACACACACACACACACACACACAAAGCCACAGATGCTCTGCAGACAGTTAACCGAGTGCAGACTATTTTAAACAGACAACACTTTATCAAGTACACAGGATACCTAATAAAATGTCGGGAGTTCAGGAGTTGTGGTCTCCTGCTGCTGTAGCCCATCTGCTTCTGTGCCTGAGGTGGTGTCTTCTGCAGCGAGTGGTTATTTGAGCTATACGTTGACTATACATCACTTTCAACCAGTCTGCAGCTCACCTGATATTGTCATTTTATTCTGACCATTCTCTGTAAACTCTAGAGATGGTTGGTTGTGATGTGCAAGCCAGATCAGCAGTTACTGAAAACACATAAATCATCCTGATTCTGATGGTCAGTTTGAACTTCAGCAGGTCATCTCGATCACGTCGATCGAGTGTACCTAATGAAGTGGCAGATGAATGTACAGACAGACGGAAGAAGGAAGAAGAAACTAGTGATTAGTGATTGAAATCTTTATATCCTCAGGAAAATGTTTACTGACGCTATAAATCAAGCATAAAAGCTCATTTTCCCATAGGCTTACATTCAAATGGAGTTCTTTTTGCAACCATATATATGTATATACATATATATATGTATATATATATATATATATATATATATATATGTACATATATATATACATATATATATATATACATATATATATATATACATATATAAAGTTTATTATTATATTAGTATTATAGTTTGTGAACCTGATAGGTCGTATGAAGAAGCTGAAGCTGGGGTCAGAGAGGACGGTCGGTGGCTTCCTCATGTGTGGCAGCTCATAACTGATGAGATGCTGTGCTGAATACAATCATCTTAGTCAGGATATTGTATAGAACAGCTGAATGAAAGTGTCCTATTTCAGCCTGATGAGCGTAAACTTCCAGTGCACACTGCAGATTCACCCTCGTTTTCCCTCCTGCTCTCGTCGTCTGTGGTGATTCTGATGGGTTCTGTGATGTTTATTGCTTCCCGCGCGATCACAAAGCGCAGATTACTGCTGTCACACTGCAATTCGCTCTTGACTTACCCAGCTATAACGACCTCCCTGAAGAGGCATGCGCACCGCGCCACCTCAGCAGGATTTGAAAATGTTCTGGGGCAGAATGAGCAAAAGCAGCGACTACACATGGCACACACATACATCAGCAGCATAAGCAGGTTGCGACAAACTAAAGAGGCAACAATAAAGCTGTGGTCGGGTCAGATATCACGCGGGAGGCTGCAGCTAAAATGGCCATTTTTGGATCAATACACGAGAGAGCAGCATAAAGGATGAGGAGAAAGGGAGAAAGGGGGAAGAGATGTAATTGTGTGTTTGCCTCCTCACTCTCCACTATCCAGATGTTTTGTGATTGATCGGACAAAACAAGTGTGTCTATGTGGGTGTCTGTATGTGTGTGCTTGTTCATCCTTGAACTTTTAAGACTCTGACAGTTTAAGAGTTTTCTCGTGCTCTCATTTCTTTCCAAGAAACGATTTTTTTATTCCCCTCCCTGTGATTATGCTGATGATGGAACAACTACGTACGCTGCGCTCGCAAAGGACACAAACACAAATCACTACTGCTTGGTGCATATAAATAGCGCCTAAAAGAGAGGAAACACTCTGAGGTTCTTCACAACGCAGGACATTTTAAGCACAAGTCACTTTATAGTTTATTTTTTTATTTCATACCAAATGATAAGAGAGAGATAATTGATGACTGGAGGCTAATGTGATAGCAGATTTAGCACACACACACACTGCACTCCTTCATGCTTTCTGACTCTGATTAGGTAACAGATTATATGCTCAAATAGATTTGATCATAAGATCACATTATCAATGAACATCATCCCGTGCGATTACACCATTTAATTCTGATCAATTACATGATTTTCCACGGTTCGTTTACGTTTTTATTATCCTTATCAACATGGAAGGAGACAAATATGCTTGTCGTCCTTCAACTGCAAGGGTGTGGGTTCCATTCCCGGCGACTCTACATGCTGATGTGTCCTTGGGCAAGACACTTGACCCCACGTTGCTCCTGTTACCGGCAGCATGTGAATGTAGAACTGTAGTGTAAAGCAGCTTTACAAAGATATTACTGCTACAGGTGAACAATGTCATTGTCCATCAGTGATGGTGGACACACTAGTGTTGTAGTCAAGACCACCTAAACCGAGACCAAGACAAGACCAAGACTTTGAGGGGTCGAGACCGAGACAAGACCAAGACCGAGACAGTAAAAGTTGGACGTGGTCACAGCCGTCTCCGTTAGCGTCGCTTTGTAGAATGTACACGTTGCGCTGTGTTTTCTTTTGGAGGTATTTTATGCACAACAAGTCTTCACCAAATTTTATTATAGATGAGTTGGCTTCTCACGGCCTCTTCTCCTGTCACTCACATGCACTTTTGTGGGGGGGGGGCGTGTGAAAGGGGGCGGGAGGGGTGACAGCCGTCAACGGTGACAAAGATTTCAAATGATAAATGAGTCAAGTTATTGGTTGTACCCGAAGCTATACGATTTACGCAAAATCACAGTTTCCACCGGCTCCCCACTTCTCCTGTGTCGTATCCCAATAAGTCTTATTCTGGTGGGCGTGCATGTTGCGGATGCGCTCTCCCAGCTTCTTCAGTTCCTGACGGACCAAAGGTTTGAACTTGGGATCCAGCTTCTCCAGCATTTCAAAGTCCCGCCGAGCTTCAACTTCATTGCACAGAGCAGCGTGTGCTTGCGCCCGCTGGAACACTGCTTTAAAGTTACCTATAGAGTACAAGAGGTAAACCAGTGTAAACTACAGCAACAGCAAAACCAGGCAAGAGTAAGTGGAGAGACAGAGAGAAGACAAAGGCAAAAGGCAAGTTGGGAAAGAGAAGTCAATGACGGGGAGAATGGAGCATAAGAACAACGATTTCACATCAGCCCCAACTATAAATAATTCAGTCACAGAAGAAACAAAAGAGAAAAACAACAAATTCATTTTTGACTGCGATGTCCACGGGTGGGTGTCACGGGAACAAACATGAGACTCACAGTGTGGCTGGGAGTGCTTGGTTTCTTCTCTCCATGATAAATAAGAGCGAACAAATATTGCTGCAGGATGAAGGCAGGAGTTTACTGAGGGCCAGACATGTTCACCGGTAGCAGTTGATATGTTTTAAGCTACAGAATGTAGGACAAAACTAAAACTAGAAAATCGTGCCTGCTGTTCTGTTTCTAACACCTGCATTATAAAAGCTGAAAACGTGGATTATAACTTTAAAAGCTGAAGTATTAAGACAAAGTATTTTGGTGGAAAAAGCTTTTAAAACTTGGAGAGAAAGAAAAAGACTCACAAGCCCCTCCCCCTTCCAAACACCTGCATTATAAAATCAGCAAATATCCAAAATAGTATAAAACTTTAAATGTGCTTGATCGAAAATTTTAATATGTA
Source organism: Solea senegalensis (assembly GCF_019176455.1). Lineage (NCBI taxonomy): Eukaryota > Metazoa > Chordata > Actinopteri > Pleuronectiformes > Soleidae > Solea > Solea senegalensis. The sequence continues at coordinate 10,042 of NW_025321300.1, forward strand.
TCAAAAATACGTTTTTTTCAATTGACATTTTGGTCAAAATTTTGGACGACATACTAGCCTATGACTTTTTCGTCACATTTTGGACGACATACTAACCTATGACTTTTTTGTCACATTTTGGACGACAAACTAACATATGACTTTTTTAAGCGATTTTGGACGACATACTAAATTATGACTTTTTTGTCTTATTTTGGACAACATACTATAGCATGACTGTTTTTACACCTTTTGGACGACATACAAAGTATGATCTTTTGTCACATTGGGCCGACATACTAACCTATGACTTTTTACCACATTTTGGGCTGACATACTAAAGAAGTATGACTTTTTTTGTCACATTTTGGGCGACAAACTTTACCTCTGATGCGACATTTTGGGCGACATCTTACATAGTATGACTTTTTGTAAAATTTTTGGAAGACAAACTTAAAAGTATGACTTTTTTGTCACATTTTGGACAACATACTAACCTATGACTTTTTGTAACATTTTGGACGACATACTAACCTATGACTTTTTGTAGCTGTTTTGGACGATATACTAAAAAGTATGACTTTTTGTCACATTTGGACTGACATACTATAGTATGACTTTTTTGTCACATTTTAGGCTGACTATACTAACCTATGACTTTTTCACATTTTTGTGACATACTAAAGTATGACTTTTTTTTTTTGTCTGATTTGAGTGACTTGTAACCTATGACTTTTTTGTCAAATTTTGGACGACATACTATAGTATGACATTTTTGTCAACATTTTAGACGACATGCTATAGTATGACTTTTTTGTCAAAATTTGGACGACATACTATAGTAAGACTTTTTTGTCAAAATTTGGACGACATCCTAACCTATGACTTTTTTGTCAAATTTTCGACGTCATACTATAGTATGACATTTTTGTCAACATTTTAGACGACATGCTATAGTATGACTTTTTTGTCAAAATTTGGGCGACATA
>NW_025321301.1:0-12264 GCF_019176455.1 Solea senegalensis
GCCCAAACCGCGAGAGAGAGAGAGAGAGAGAGAGAATATGAGGAATGAAGAAAAAGGGAGGGAAGGAGACAAAGTGAGAGAGGGTGAAGGGAGAGATGGGGAGACAGGGAGAGAAAGAAGGGGGAGAGACAGAGAGGAGGGGAAAACAATGGAGATAGGGAGGGAGAGAGGAAAAGAAAGGGAGCGAGAGAGAGGGAGACAGAGAGAGGGAGAGGGGAGTAGAGAGAGCTTCACTCATCACTCTATTGTCATCTTTTCTTTTCTAAACAAAAGAAATGTAATGATGATGAATGATGATGTCACACACACACACAAACTGTACCTGTTCACTTTCTCACACAGAGGTTGTCAAACATGAGGTGCGTGGACCACGTGTGGTCCTTCACTTAAAACAGAGTTCTAATTATATTTTTACATGTAAATGTGTTTTTCTGTCATTACATCATAAATACATTTCTATTGTCAACAAATATTTAGTTCAATGTACTTTTTCTTCACTTGATCGCCCCCTGCTGACCAGTGACCCTGGGGTCATTTAAGGTCGAGGACCCTGATGTTCTTGTCAATAAAGTTGTTGTTTTTTTCTGATATTAGTGATATGTAGCACAGTAAACAACCATATTATTATTATTATTATTAACCATGTAAAGAAACAGTATGTTACAGACGAACAGCAGTGGTTCACAAACACTGGGTCTGGACCCACAGATGGGTCACAGGGAAACTTTTGAAGATTTCACACCAACTTTTTAGTTTCCATTTATGTGTATATGTAAATAAAAAAATAGATGAAAATATGAACGTTATGGCTGTAATTTAGTCACTACATTATATTTACATTAAATTTGTTTGTTTTTAGTTTGCTTTGCTATGATAGCATGATATGTAAGTCACGATATTATCACGATATTCAAGTCATGATACAATTATTATCACAAGATGATATAGTTAAGTCACAACAGATATTCTCACAATATTGCAGTCACGATATCACAATATTTATGTCATGATACAATATTATCATGATATTTAGGTCACAATACGATACACAAAATTATCGCAATATTTAAGTCACGATACGATATTACTGGTCTATAATGACACTAAAGCAGTTAATAGAATTTCCGAGTCGGAAATCTGAGTTCAGGACAGAAACGCCCTCTGAACTGGGAAATTCCGAGTTCCGACTACAAGTGGAATGTACTATAAAAATAAAAGGCTCTTTCTGTGCTAATAAAAAAACAAGAATTCATATAATCAGGTGATTGTAACAAATAACATTTAGTGGTTATTTTGTGTACTTGTACTCCTTTGAGTAGTTTTTAAATTGGTAATTTTACTTATATTTAACTGTAATAGTCAGTCATCATCTACCGCTTTATCCTCCACCAGAGGGTCGCGGGGGGTGCTGTGCCAATCGCAGCTACATCGGGCGATAGGCGGGGTAAACCCTGGACAGTTCGCCAGTCCATCGCAGGGCCACACACAACTAGAGACAAACAACCATTCACTCTCACGGTCAATTTAGAGTGTCCAATTCGCCTAATCCCCACATTGCATGTTTTTGGACTGTGGGAGGAAGCCGGAGAACCCGGAGAGAACCCACGCACACACGGGGAGAACATGCAAACTCCATGCAGAAAGGCCCTTGTTCCAACAGTTGGAAAACTGTTTACATGTCTATAAAGTTACCTACTGGAGCTTTAGTTGTATAGGACGTTGTTGTCGGACAAAAACATCGACCACTGACCCAGAATGCGATAAAAAGGTAGCATTTAGCTTCAATGAGTGTGATGTAAACATATACACACACACACACACACACGTGTACAACCCACACAGTGTGAGACAGATGGGCAGGAACACGCCAGTCACTGTAAAATTAATGGTTCATGTGAAAGCCAATCAAATGCTTGGCAGCCTGTGTCAATAGCCAATCAAACAGCTGTCGGCGTTGACGAGCTCAGACGTATGTCGGTGTCACCTTGGTAACGGCGCGGCAACACCCGACACGCTCAGACGACAAAATAAATGTGCCGACACGTTAAAAACGTTGTTTTTTTTATGTAAATGAGCATTTGGGTTCGTTCTTCTATACAGTCTGGACCATACAGGAAAAGGGGGCGGGGCCTAGTCAAAGCATTTGCTGTTCTTTCACACAAGCCATGTCAGATTTATGCATATTGTGACTTAAATGTTGTGATATTGTATTGTGACTTAAATATCATGATATCGTATTGTGACTAAATATCGTGATATTGTATATGATTAAATATCGTGATATTGTATTGTGACTAAATATCGTGACGAAATATCATGATATCATATTGTGATTTAAATATTGTGATATCCTATCGTGACTTGAATATCGTGATATTGTGATATTGTATATGATTAAATATCGTGATATTGTGATATTGTATATGATTAAATATTGTGATATTGTATTGTGACTAAATATTGTGATATAGTGTGACTTAAATATTGTGATATTGTATATTACTAAATATCGTGATATGGTATTGTGATTTAAATATCGCAACATTGTATTGTGACTTAAATATCGCAACATTGTATTGCGACTTAAATATTGCAACATCGTATTGTGATTTAAATATCGTGACATCGTATTGTGACTAAATATTGTCATAATATTATTTCGTGATCCTATGGTATTGTGACATAAACATCGTGATAATATTGTATTGTGATAATATTGTATTGTGATAATATATTGTTACATAAACATTGTAAATGTTTTTTATGTGCGTTGAAAACAAAGAGTCGGTAAAGTGTGGACAGCAGATAAATCCAGACACTTTTTTTTAAATAAAAACACAGTAGTGTGGATGAAGCTGAAGTCTCACAGGGTGTGAGCGGTTTCCACACTTTGGGATAACACACACACACACACACACACACACACACACACACACACACACACACACACACACACACACACACACACACACACACACACACACACACACACACACTGAGGGTACAGCCAATTATGAGATGTTTTCAGCCAAGTGGTCAGGTGAAGACAGCCGGGGCAGTGAGTGAGGCGGGGCGAGAGAGAGAGCTGAGTAAGTGGGTGGCACTCTTCAACCTCAGGAGCCGACACACACCCCACACACACACACCACTGGCACTTTTATACCACACACCCACTTGCCCCACACCACTGTACAGAAAAATGTAATGAATGTGTTTCACTTGTTAGGTCAAAGCCAGAGACTGTATTGTGTGGTAGTCAATCATCTCAGTAATCAATCAATGATCTCTACTTGACGCAATCTAACTTAGCTTGGCAGCCAACATGTAAATATGAGAGAGAGAGAGAGAGGAATGTCAGAGGAAAAGAGACAGCCAGAGGCTGGAGCACCCTGATCCAAGAGCATCAATCAAATTTTTCCGGATTCACCAGAAGCTGGAAATCCGCATCCATGATTCACGCATTGTTGCAGGAAAGGCGTTGACGTTGATGATGATAGATGTGTGTTATTGTGTGTTGTGCGTTGTGTGTGTGTGTGCAGTAAACAGAGTGTGATAACTGGGAAACTGCAGGACTTAGTCAGAGGCAGAATGTGTTTGATGATCAATGTTTGCCTCAGAAACTTTCACTTAACTCAAAGTCTCGCCAAATAAAATGAGAAATCTGCGTCACTTTCCGGTCTGCGACGTCTTAAAGAGCGCGCTTCACGTCTTTATCTCACCGTGAGACAGACTTTGTAAACCACTCACTCTCCCACACCAAAGCCCATAGAGAAAACCAGTGATTTTAACGTCACAGCACACAGGAGCTGCTGCTCTACTGCTGCCTCGTGTGGTCACTTTTTGTCATTGAGGCTAATTTGAACAAAGGATTTTTAATGCCGAATTTTACAAAATGACACGTTTGAAGTCAGTGATGGAGGCAGCAGTGGATCAACAGCTCCTGTGTGCTGTGACGTTCAAATCACTGGTTTTCTCTATGGACTTTGGTGTGGGAGAGTGAGTGATTTACAAATAAGTGACACACACTTTGTTTTTTGTGTTTCGCCGTCACTCGGCACTGAAAGACAACTGTGTGACAGGCAAATATCGACTCTGAGGTGAAAAAAGACGTCTGCTTTGTTTGTTTTTGTCTTTGTTTTTTCTTCTGTTTTATCTTTTATTTGTTTCCCTCTCTTGTGTTTTTGTCTCATCTCATTTTCACCACTTCTCTCTGTTATGAGATAAAGAAAGCACATCACACTGTGTGTGTGTGTGTGTGTCTGTGTGTGTGTGTCTGTGTGTTTGTCCTGGGGTTTTTTACATTGTGAGGCGTGTGTGTGTGTCAATATTCTCTCACCACACTGGAGTTGTCAAACTGGTTAACATCTGTGTGTGTGTGTGTGTGTGTGTGCGCGCTCTCTGTGTGACGCTGATTAAAAGTGAGAGGTTTGTGATTGCCTCAACCCTCCGTGGAATTATTAGCATAGTATGCGCGCGTGCACACAGACAGTACGTACACACACACAGACAGTACGTACACACACACACATTACACACACACAGACAGTACGTGTACACACACACACAAACACGCGTACACACACACACACACACAGGAGTAATTGAGCATTTCTCCTCCACATTACATGTAACAGGATCGAGCTGCTGGAGCTCACTGCCATGCTAACAAACTACGATTCACTGTTTACTCGCCATATTCAAATTTATGCTGATGAGACGCAGTAATAGATGAATGGGCTTGCATTTGTGTTGCACCTCCCTCCCCTGCCTCCCCCCCACCTCCCCTCCCCTCTCTCCCTCTGTCTCTTAATAAATAAAAAAAAACTGCTTTCAAACCAGGAGGAAAAATTCGACGCCAGTTCTTTCGTGACGCACAGAAAATGAGATTTCCTCTCATTTACTCAGGATAAATGTGAAATTAGTCGACCGGTATTTTTAACACCCGATAACCCGCGGCGCGCTGGATGGTTTGTAAAGATGAGCGAGGTGGGTTCAAAGTGGTTTATGTTTCCCATAATTTCAAGGTTTTCAGAGACGCAGACACACCTGCTCGAGTCTACGGCGCCTGTAGACGACGGTTTCCTTGTTTCTTTGCTATAAAAAACATGGGAAACTGAAGTTTCACTCTCCCACACCAAAGCCCATAGAGAAAACCAGTGATTTTAACATCACAGCACACAGGAGCTGTTGAGTTCACATGTCTTATTTTGTAAAATTCGGCATTTAAAATCCTTTGTTCAGCTTGACCTCAGTGACACAAAGTGACCACACGAGGCAGCAGTAGACCAGCAGCTCCTGTGTCCCCATGAGCTTAAATCACTACTTTTCTCTATGGGCTTTGGTGTGGGAGAGTGAGCGGTTTACAATCTTCACTGTGAGACGGTCTCCGTCCGTCTCACAGTGAGATAAAGACGTGAGACGTGCATTTCATTGGCAGCCATTAGCGAGCACGTGTGCAGCAGGTGGCGCTCACAGCACAGTCAGTGCTGTCATCAAAACAGCCAGGACTATTATTTTAAAATGAAATGCCAGTTCTTTTGTCGAGCACCTACCGAGGGGGAAGTATATTTCTGCCAGTTCATCATGAGAACGACTTTACATTTGAACCATGTGAGGGAGCGTGGAGAGACTTCACTTTCTTTCTTTCCTTCCTTCCTTCCTTTACCTTCCGCGTCCTCAGCTAATAGCAGAGACCTCGGCCGGTCCTCGCCTTCCTCTGGACTGGACCTGTCGGGCGTCCTCCCTCCTCGCCACAGTGATCTGCTGTCAGAGGCGGAGACACAGACGAGAAGAGACGGCGCTTTTATCCAGCAGCTGTCAGAGCAAACTCAATAATATATCACACCTCTTTAGACTCTTCCAGGGTTTGTTTGGGCAGAGGGAGAGCGAGCGATTCCTTATCCCATCAAACACTGAACATACGTGAAGTTCAATAAATAAGGCAAAATAAAAAGGTGCTGATGAAAACAGAGCCAGAGGCGAATACTGACGGCTCGGCTCACGAGTGTCACTGTAAGAGGCAAGCAATTTAAATTTAATGTGAGTTAAAGTAAGAGCAGTTTAAATCAAAGATGTTTAATCAAGTTTAAGTTTGTGTTTTCAGTGCATTTGTTTCATCAAATCAGGTTTTCGTGGCGTACACAAAAATGATTACTCCACGTGCTATCAAACGACACTTTATTTTGCAATGATCGGACTTTCGCTCCCTTTGCAATTCTGTCCATGGGTGGGGCTTAGGAAGCTGCCTGCCGATTGGCTACCGAGTTTGGAAATAGTCGTGGGCTAAGAGTCGCCGTCCGTCTGGAACACGATCGTAATAATCTCAAAGATAAACTGACACACGATGATTTTGCTTCTATCGCGCCAATCGTCTATCTCGCTGCTCGCCTATATTGCACCGCTCGCCTATATGACGCCAATCGTCTATCTGCGCCCTTTCGCCCTCATTACCCGCTTTTCCGCTATATGGCCGCCAGTAGTCGCAATATTTCGCCTATATTGCACGCTACGCCTATATGCGCGTCTATCTACTTCGCCTATATTGCACCGCTTCTGGCCTATATAGCGCTATTGTGTCTATCTCCGCCCTTCGCTACTGTTACCTTCCGCCCTATAGCGCCAATCGTCTATCGCGGCTGGCGCCTGTACGCTCGCCTATAAGCGCCAATGTCTATCAGCGCTTTCGCCCCTTTCTTGCACCTTCAACCTGCTCATAGCGTAATCGTCTATCTACGCCCTTTCGCCTATATTACCGCTCGCCTATATAAGCATGTCGCGTCTATCGCCGCTCGTCTATATTGCACGCTCGCCCTATATGGCGCCAATCGTCCTATCTGCGCTGCTTCCTATATTGCACGCTACGCCTATGGCGCATGTCGTCTATCTCGCTTCACTTCCTATTACGCTTCGCCTATATGGCATGTCGTCTATCTGCGCTTCGCCTATATGGCTGTGTCGTCTATCTGCGCCCGGCTACGCCTATATTGCCTTTCGCCTACTCGCCAAGCCGTCGTCTATCTCGCCGCTCGCCTATATGACGCCAATCATCTATCTCGCCGCTCGCCTACTCTACGTACAGCACATCAGTATTGAAACTGTGTTCACTGTATTGTCAAAATTTTAATAAAATAAAATATTCTATTAGATTGGTATGAATCACCAAATAACGTGGCATCTGGAATCCGCGAAAAACCACGGAGTGTGACGTCAGTCACAGCATCAGGTGTTTACACGCGTGCACGCTGCTAATGTTTGTGTATTTATATTTGTTGGAAAAGAGAGTGGAGGAAATTAAAGCAGACAAACAGTTTGTTCATGAGTCTAATTTTCCCTCCTAATGACTGCACGGTTGATACATCGCCATCTGCTGCACAAACACACACACGCACGCACACGGAAAAAACACACAAACACACACACACGCCGCTGTGATAACGCAGCCACCGAGTCTAATGACAACGCCCGCTCGTCATAACGAGACTCCAGTTTGTTTCGCACAAACCCAAAGCAAGGCATGATGGGTAAATTGGCTCATTGGGAGATAATTAGCTTCTTGTTGTCGCCGTGGAAACATCTTAAGTGTTTGCGCCCCTCCCTCGCAGGATGTCGTCGCGCGGCGTTCCTCGAACTCTCCTCAGAGTGGATGTGATGTCGGGTTGCCAGACAGTAAATAAAGAAGCCGCCGGGTTGCCAGGTCATCAGTGAAACTCTGCCTCTGTAAATTGGGTTGTAACTCAGCGCGGTGAATCATGTCAAGTGTGTGTGTGAGTGAACACCAGTGTGTGTGTGTGTGTGTGTGTGGATGTCGTGCTCAGACAGAGCCACTTGAAGTAAATTGCACCCCTGGTACCCACAATGCATCTGGAGCTGGCAGGAGTGTCTGAGTGTGTGTCTGTGCGTTTAAACCTCCCGATGCTTCACTCTCACACACAGCTGCTTCACTCCGGCTGCTCTGACGCTTCTATGGCAACCGGCCGGGCGTGATGATGCGTGAACCACCGACTGACTGCTGCTTCCTGTTTTCTTTTAAATCCACAGATAAAAAAATAAAAATAAAATCTTCATTTTTTTCGATTCTGGAGAAAATGGCGACGTTCCTTGTGATTTTCTCCGTCTCTGACTTTCTTTTTCTTCTTCTTCTTCTTCTTCTGGGATTAGGAAGATTGTGAAGTTCTGTTTTGGAGGTGAGTCCAGATTAAAGAAGCAGGTCTCATGTCGCCCCCTGGTGGTGGACTCAACAAACTACTCCTGTAACCGATTTTCAACGTTTTTTTTTAAACCCAAGAAAGCACAGATTAGATTAGATGCGGTTCCACAGAACCAGATTAGATTAGATCTCACAGAATCCCGCGTGATTTATCGTGACTTCTGTGGATGAAGTCGGGGCCGAGAAGACGGAATCCACTTGTCTCGTACAAGTTTACGAAGTTTTCCCGGTCGACTCGCTCTCCTTGGTTACTGCGGGGTTTGTATTTGACATGTTTAATACCCTGTTAATATCCAGATAAAAGTACAAAAGTACAAATACCAGATTGGTACCTGTGGAGGGGCAGGGATTAAATCGGAGTGATTTTTTTCCGCGTGGAGATTATTCACATTAATTTATGCGGAAAAAAACGCTCAAATTGACAAAAACGTGGTCGTACTTTGTCGCCGTCTTCCACTTTTGCTCGTTTTTCACGTCATTCTCGTTTTTATAAGCCTGTAACGCCATAGCACATTGGATTGTGGATAATTCCCCTCAGATTAAGTCTGTAGAAGCGTCTATTGCGTCGACTTCCTCGCCAACTTTTTTTCCGAGCTTTTTTCCCCGTGTTTTTCTGTAGATTTAAAACGTCGCACTGCGTCTGTAGAAACAGTGCGATAGTCTCAAGTTTTTTTGAAAACCAGATCTAACCATGTTTAGAAGAGCTGGGGGTGTAACTCCTGTCAATCACATCTTAGCCCCACCCCCAAAGCGTCACATGCTCTGTGGTGTGTTTTTTTCCAAAATGTGGCCTAAACTTTACAAACTGGACGCCAAAAAAGTTTACCGACGTGGGAAAAGTGGGATTATTGGACCCCCGGTGGTCAGTGAGGAGAATGCAGGCGTCAGACTTCACACCGTTCAGACTCAAGGACGACGAGGTCTTTTTTTAAAAATGCACATGAAGGGGGTCAAGTACAAAACACCGCTTACCGCACCGTAGCAAATAAACATCATAAGCTCACACACACATCGCTTGGTGCGAAGTCATGTCACAGATGGCGTAACCTTGGTGATGACGAAACCATGGCCGAGAATACATTAATGTTCAGGAATTACGTTTTAGCATGAGGTGAAAAGTAGTTTTCTACTCACACACACAAACACTGGCACCACACACCCCACACTCCTCTCAAGCACACACACACACTCTCTCCAACACACACACACACACACACACACACACACACATTTCCTTCAGGCAGCTGAAATCCATGCCAGCCTTTTTTGCTGCCTCATGTTCCCACATGTGCACACACACACACACACACACACACACACACACACACACACACACACACACACACACACACACACACACACACACACACACACACACACACACACACGCCGCTCGGAGAGGAAGCGGCGAAGGCGTGGGCCGACGCTCCTGCACGTTACATCTCTCTGCAGAGATGATGGATGGAGGATATAAAATCCATCACTGCAGGACATTTAGAGAAGAAATGAACACTGACACAGAGACACGCGACAGACAGACAGAGAGACAGGCACACGACAGACAGAGAGACAGACAGGCACACGACAGAGAGACTCTCTGTTACACTGTGATCTTTCTCCGACCGGGATTTTCTCCTCTCCTGAGATCCCGTTTTAACCTTTCGCTCAGGTGAAGTCAGTGAAACACGAGAGGAAATTAATACGGCGGAAAACAAATTAATTAAAGGGCGAGTTCAGGTTCTTTGGAGTGTGGCCTGTGTGAGGTCTTGACACACACACACACACACACACACACACACACACACACACACACACACACACACACACACACACTACAGTCGGACCACTGAGGCTTAATCCAACTAAGAGCGCAGGAAGTGGGAAAAACTACGTCAGATTAAGTCTACGATATCTTTAAGAACACGTTTCACGTCTTTCTCTCACTGTGAGACAGACTTTTCCAACAGGAAACTGAAGTCTGTGAAACACTCACTCTCCCACACCAAAGACCACAGAGAAAATCACTGATTTTAGCTCACGCGGACACAGGAGCTGCCGGTCTACTGCTGCCTCGTGTGGTCACTTTGTGTCAGTAAAGTTAATCCAAATGGAGAATTTCAAAAGCCGAATTAACAAAATAAGACATTTGAACTGAGTGATGGAGGCAGCAGTGGATCAACAACTCCTGTGTGCTGTGATGTTAAAATCACTGATTTTCTCTATGGGCTTTGGTGTGGGAGAGTGAGTGATTTACAAACTTCACTTTCCCATTGGAAAAGTGTGTCTCACAGTGACATAAAGACGTGAACTGACAGACGTCAACACAACTACAGTTGTATTGTTTTCTCGGGAAATGCAAAGTCTTATATTTTTACATTTTTCACTTGAGGGGGAAAAAAGAAAAGTCGGAACGTTGCCGTGGCAGCAGGACGTCGCAGTTTCATGTGAGCGGGTAATGTGTCGCACAGAGACGCCTCACACTGAAGTGTTCGGAGACGACTTAATGCGGAAAATGGACGGATTTACAGAAGGACTGGTCACTACTGCAGTGTGTGTGTGTCTGCGATGTCGTGTGTGTGTGTGTGTGTCTGTGTGTGTGTGTGTCGGAGAGACTGGAGTAAGAGAGAGATCAGTATTGGATTTTGGTCGTTTGTATTCTGCAGGTGTTCACAGTCACGCTGCCACAGCGCGCACACACACACACGCACACACACACACGCACACACACAGACACACACACACAGCTCCTATATATAAATCCATTAGAAGTTATTGTTCGTTGGCGCTCGTGCGTCTGCCAAATAAAAAAAAACAAACCCACCGCCACTGAATCAATTGAAAAACTTTATTGTCCTGCGAGTGAAATTTGGTTTGCAGAAACACTTTGTGGCGGGAAAGTAAAAAAACCAATAAAAACAGATCAAAGGCGGCGGCGGCAGATGCAGAGCAGCGCGATGATCGGGAGGAGTTAAACATCGCGTCGCGTAAAAGTGCGATCTAATGCGGTTTGCGGCGAGCGGCAATGAGATGAGCGCGGGGGGCGGGGTTTAAACGTGATTACAGAAGCTAGAGGGACCCGCGCAGGTCATTACACGCCACAAAACGAGAGCAGGCGGAAAACATGATGGAGCCGAGAGAGAGGTTTGAAGCAGAGCGAGAGGAATGAATGAAAAATGAGTTTGAAGTCAGTTTATGTGACTTTCACCACATAAGTCACATAAATATCAGAAAAATATCAGCCCAGCGCGTCTACAGTATCTTTAAAACATGTGTCACGTCTTTATCTCACTGTGACACAGACTTTTACAACAGGAAACTGGAGTCTGTGAAGTCGCTCACTCTCCCACACCAAAGCCCATAGAGAAAACCAGTGATTTTAACGTCACAGCACACAGGAGTCGTTCTGTTGTGTTGATCCACTGCTGCCTCCGTCAGTGAGTTCAAATGTCCGATTTTGTCAATTCGGCATTTCAAAATCTCTGTTTGGATTCACGTCAGTGACACAAAGTGACCACACGAGGCAGCAGAGGACCAGCAGCTCCTGTGTCCCCGCGGGCTAAAATCGCTGATTTTCTCTCTGGGGTTTGGTGTGGGAGAGTGAGTGGTTTACAAACGTCAGTGTCTCACAGTGAGATAAAGACGTGAACATGTTTAGAACATACCATAGACCATCATACATTGAACATCGTGCTCTCAAATGTCTTGTTTTGATGACTCAATGATAGAGAAAATAGAAAATTCAGTACAGAATTGATATATTTAAAATGTGTTCAGATCCCGTGGCAGGAGGAGGATTCATTTCACGTCACTGTGGAAATAAAGGGGAAAAGACAAAATGTCCCTGCACTCAAAAATGACCACCAGTGAATTGGACATAAGGTTTTCAAAGATAAAAGTTCTCATTTTGCAGCGTTGCACCTTTTGGGCTGTGAAATTACCGAGCTCCACACATCCTGAAAGACAGGGACAACTGCGGGTTATTATCTGGTAAAATAAAATGGACCTGATGTCCAGTAAATCCTGCTCCGATCCTCACATCCGCCGTCATCCACCCGCAC
>NW_025321302.1:0-11978 GCF_019176455.1 Solea senegalensis
AACTTGTACTTTCTGTTACCACCAGGTGGCGCTGTTTCCAAAATTTACAGTTTTTGCATAGGCAGCTTTAGCAAAAGCCCATCATCGATCATCACAAGTTTGGTTAAGATCTGACCTTCCATCGCAAAGTTATAAGAGTTTGTTGTTGTAGCGAAATACCAGACGTCATATTGTCTGCCGGCAACAGGGGGCACTGTTTTTGAAAGTGAATATTTTCATATAGGCATCTTCAGGGATTGACTATCATCAATCCTAGCAAGTTTGGTTCAGATTAGAATAGCATTCGCAAAGTGGTAGCAGGTTGTTTTTTGTCGCAAATATCTGACTTTGCAGTGTTGTCATTGCAACATTGTTGAACAATTTGTTATCATATTAGGCACGCATCATCTACCATGTGTTTTGAATGTTTTCCCAAATTTTGAGTTTGATACAAGGAAATTTGTTAAAGTTATAAGGGAAATTGTGAACTTATACTTTCTGTTACCACCAGGTGGCGCTGTTTCCAAAATTTACAGTTTTTGCATAGGCATCTTTAGCAAAAGCCCATCATCGATCATCGCAAGTTTGGTTAAGATCTGACCATCAATCGCAAAGTTATAAGAGTTTGTTGTGTGTTGCGAAATACCAGACTTCCTAGTGTTTGCCACCACCAGGAGGCGATGTTTTCAAAATTTACAGTTTTTGCATAGACATCTTTAGCAAGGGCCCATCATCGATTGTCCCTTGTTTGGTTAATATCGGACCTTCTATCGCAAAGTTATAAGAGTTTTGTTGCCTGTGGCGAAAATCTTAAATTTTCACCAACTTTGACGCCCCCTTTCTCGTACGCCATGATACTTATTAAAAAGTTTTCAGGAACTTTAGATCCTCAACTTGTCCACAGTGACCTCAGCAAGTTTGAAGGTGATCCCATGAAAGCTCTATGACAAGTGCGTTCACATACCATTGGTGCGAAATGGCCAAAATCAGCAAAAAATTTACTTTCAATCCAAGATGGCGGCTTTCCTGTTCGTTTTAGAGCTTCGGCTACGCTGACTTTTTTGACCGTCTGGACCTAAGGAACGCGTGAGTACCAAGTTTTGTGCATGTACATTCAACGTGCTCCTCAGGAGGACAAGTTTTACGGGTTGTAAGAGTTTCACCTTTTGTTGTGAAAAATATGAATGAACACCAACTTTGGCGCCCCGTATCTCGTACAGCGAGCGATATTTTAAAAAGCTTTCAGGAACTTATGCTCGGCAACTTGTTCACAGTGACCTCACCAACTTTCAAGGTGATAGCATAAAAACTCTAGGATTAGTTCATTCAAATATCAGGTGTCATAGTGTCTGCTGTCACCAGGGGCGCTGTTTTTGAAAGAGAATATTTTCATATAGGCGTCTTCAGGGCCAGATTATCATCAATCAGAGCAAGTTTGGTTCAGATCGGACTCGGATTCGTAAAGTTGTAATAGTTTGTTTTTTGTCACAAATATCTGACTTTGCAGTGTTTCTGTGGCAACACCGTTGAACGATTTGTTATCATATAAAGCACGCATAATCGACCATGTGTTTTGAATGTTTTCCCAATTTTTGAGTTTGATACGATTAACTCTGTAAAAGTTATACCCGAAATTGTTTTTTTTTGGATTTTCTGTTACCACAAGGAGGCGCTGTGCTAAAAATGTACAGTTTTTCCACAGACTTCTTCAGCAAAGGTCCATCATCAACCCTAGGTAATTTGGTTGGGATGTGACCTTCTATCGCAAAGTTATAAGAGTTTTGTTGCCTGTGGTGAAACATTAAAATTTTCACCAACTTTGCCGGCCCCTTACTCTTACGCCATAATACCTATTGAAAAGATTTTGATACCTTTGGATCCTCAACTTGTCCAAAGTGACCTCACCAAGTTTGAAGGTGATCCCATGAAAGTTCTAGGACAAATCTGTTCAAATATCATTGGTGCAAAATGGCCAAAATCAGCAAAGCATTTACTTTCAATCCAGGATGGCGGCTTTCCTGTTCGTTTTAGAGCATAGGCTACGCTGACTTTTTTGACCGGCGTGACCTAAGGAACGCGTGTACCAAGTTTTGTGCATGTACATTAAACGTGCTCCTCAGGACCACAGGTTTTAGGGGGTGGAGCAGTTTTTTGGCCCGTCCACTTTCACCAGGGGGCGCTGATTTTGACTTGAAATATTTTCACATAGGTTTGTTCAGGGCCAGACTATCAACAATCCTAGCAAGTTTGGTTCAGATTGGACTAGGATTCGCAAAGTTGTAGCAGTTTGTTTTTTGTAGTATTTTCTACCACCACCAGGAGGCGCTGTTTTCAAAATGTATTGTTTTCGGCAATATAGTCGCCTTCAGCAACTACCCATTATCAATCATAGGAAGTTTGGTTGGGATTGGATCTTCCATCGCAAAGTTATAAGAGTTTTGCTTTTTGTTGTGAAAAATAGGAATTTACACCAACTTTGGCGCCCCCTATCTCGTACACCATGAGACATTTTAAAAAACTTTTGATAACTTAAGCTCCTCAACTGGTTCACAGTGACCTCACCGAGTTTAAAGGTGATCGCACAAGAACTCTAGGATTAATTCCTTCAAATACCAGAGGTCATAGTGTCTCCGTCACCAGGGGGTGCTGTTTTTGAAAGTGAATATTTTCATATAGACGTCTTCAGGGCTGGACTATCATCAATCCTAGCAAGTTTGGTTCAGATTGGACTAGGATTCGCAAAGTTGTAGCAGTTTGTTTTTTTGTCGCAAAAATCCGACTTTGCATCATTACCATGGCAACATCATGTAACTCTACGCCATCATATTGAGCATGCATCATCTACCTTGTGTTTTGGGTGATTTTTACCAATTTTGAGTTTGATACGATAATCTCTGTAAAAGTTATTCCCGAAATTGTAAAAGTAACTTTTTTTTTTAATTTTCTGCCACCACCAGGAGGCGATGTTTACAAACTTGACAGTTTTTGCATAGGCCTATTCAGCAAGGGCCCATCATCAATCGCCACAAGTTTGGTTAAGATCGGACCTTCTATCGCAAAGTTATAAGAGTTTTGTTGCGTGTGGCGAAAATCTTAAATTTTCACCAACTTTGACGCCCCCTTTCTCGTACGCCATGATACTTATTAAAAAGTTTTCAGGAACTTTAGATCCTCAACTTGTCCACAGTGACCTCCCCAAGTTTGAACGTGATTCCATGTAAGCTCTGGGACAAGTTCGTTCAAATACCGATGGTGCGAAATGGCCAAAATAGGCCAAAAATGGTCGTTCAACCCAAGATGGCGGCCTTCCTGTAGGACTTACAGCGGCGCTAGCACGGACTTTTTGGACCGTCCTGACATGTTTAACATGTGTACCGACTTTCGTGCATGTACGTGAAACACGAGAAAAATCGGCCTGATGAAAGCTGTTTTTCATTTTCGTAAGCCCCGCCCACTTTCAATTTTGTACGCAGTGGCCCCGAAGTACTATCAGACGTAAATTTACACCAGGTTTGATGCACTCGCAAAAATTGGTGAGTTTTCGTGTATGGGAAAGGCCTCAAAAAGGCGATTCATTTAGAGGAATAATAATAATAACTAGTACCGCAAGCGGTAATTGACGGGTTCGAGCTTGACGGCTCGCGAGTCCCTGTGCCTCCACGTCGCAGCGCGAGTCCTCTTCCTCATCTTCCGTTCATTCACCGCTTGTGGTACAGGTTATTTTCAGCTGCATCCCCGCGCAATGTCAGGCGTGTCCATTTAAAATGGCCGTCTTCCTGTTGGGTGAAAGGCGTGTCCGTAAACGTGTTTAGGGAAGGTACCTTGACTTACATAACAAGTTTCGTGTGGATCGGAGAATGTCAGACTTAACTTCCTGTTTCGGGAGTTGTACTTCCTGTAAGGAGGTCATCCTTTACAGACATGTTCAGGGCGGGTCTGAGGTCTGAGGTCTAACAGTGGGATTTCGTCTATAAGTTGTTATTTTTGTGAAAAACAACTGATGGTATCAGAATTGAAGCTGAATTTTAGAAATAACTAGTTATTTTTGTGATAGAACATCTGATGGTATAAGAATTTAGGGTGTATTTTCTCTTTTTTCCCTCTGTTACTTTTTCTCTCTTCCCATTTTCCCTGTTTTTTTTTTCCTTGGCCCCTCTTGCAGTACCTTTTGCCCCATCTTTCCCTTTCAGAGCAGCATGAGAAACTGTAAATGTTAGATTTGATAGATTTGTAGGCAAATGCCTCCATCATGTGGCAAACAAAGGTTACTGCACTGACGAACCACTCAGTAGAGTGGATCCTGTGCAGTGTTCTTATGTCAACACCGTTGAACGATTTGTTATCATATTCAGCAAGCATCATCTACCATGTGTTTTACATGTTTTCATTCATGATGATGATACAATGATGATACAATGAAATTTGTTAAAGTTATAAGGGAAATTGTGAACTTGTATTTTCTGTTACCACCAGAAGGCGCTGTTTTTAAAATGTACAGTTTTTGCATAAGCATCTTCAACAAGATCCCATCATCGATCGTCACGAGTTTGGTTAAGATCTGACCTTCCATCACAAAGTTATAAGAGTTTGTTGTTGTAGCGAAATACCAGACGTCATATTGTCTGCCGTCAACAGGGGGCACTATTTTTGAAAGTGAATATTTTCATATAGGCATCTTCAGTGATTGACTATCATCAATCCTAGCAAGTTTGGTTCAGATTGGAATAGCATTCGCAAAGTGGTAGCAGTTTGTTTTTTGTCGCAAATATCTGACTTTGCAGTGTTGTCATTGCAACACTGTTGAACAATTTGTTATCATATTAGGCACGCATCATCTACCATGTGTTTTGAATGTTTTCCCCAATTTTGAGTTTGATACAAGGAAATTTGTTAAAGTTATAAGGGAAATTGTGAACTTGTACTTTCTGTTACCAGCAGGTGGCGCTGTTTCCAAAATTTACAGTTTTTGCATAGGCATCTTTAGCAAAAGCCCATCATTGATCATCACAAGTTTGGTTAAGATCTGACCTTCAATCGCAAAGTTATAAGAGTTTGTTGTGTGTTGCGAAATACCAGACTTCCTATTGTTTGCCACCACCAGGAGGCGATGTTTTCAAAATTTACAGTTTTTGCATAGACATCTTTAGCAAGGGCCCATCATCGATTGTCACTTGTTGGGTTAATATCTGACCTTCCATGGCAAAGTTATGAGAGATTGTTGTGTGTTGCGAGGAATCGTGATTTTCGCCAACTTTGCCGCCCTTCTTCTTGTTCGCCGTGAAACTTAATGAAAAGATTTTGATACCTTTGGATCCTCAACTTGTCCACAGTGACCTCACAAAGTTTGAAGGTGATCCCATGAAAGCTCTATGACAAGTGCGTTCGCATACCATTGGTGCGAAATGGCCAAAATCAGCAAAAAATGTACTTTCAATCCAAGATGGCGGCTTTCCCGTTCGTTTTAGAGCATAGGCTGCTTTGAATATTTTGACCGTCCTGACCTAAGGAACGCGTGAGTACCAAGTTTAGTGCATGTACATTAAACATGCTCCTCAGGAGGACAAGTTTTACGGTTTGTAAGAGTTTCGCCTTTTGTTGTGAAAAATATGAATGAACGCCAACTTTGGCGCCCCCTATCTCAAAAACCATGTGAAATTTAAAAAACTTTTAATAACTTTAGATCCTCAACTTGTCCACAGTGACCTCAACCAGTTTGAAGGTGATCCCTTTAAAGCTCTACGACAAGTGCGTTCACATACCATTGGTGCGAAATGGCCAAAATCTGCAAAAAATGTACTTTCAATCCAAGATGGCGGCTTTCCCGTTCGTTTTAGAGCATAGGCTGCTTTGAATATTTTGACCGTCCTGACCTAAGGAACGCGTGAGTACCAAGTTTAGTGCATGTACATTAAACATGCTCCTCAGGAGGACAAGTTTTACGGTTTGTAAGAGTTTCGCCTTTTGTTGTGAAAAATATGAATGAACGCCAACTTTGGCGCCCCCTATCTCAAAAACCATGTGAAATTTAAAAAACTTTTAATAACTTTAGATCCTCAACTTGTCCACAGTGACCTCAACCAGTTTGAAGGTGATCCCTTTAAAGCTCTACGACAAGTGCGTTCACATACCATTGGTGCGAAATGGCCAAAATCTGCAAAAAATGTACTTTCAATCCAAGATGGCGGCTTTCCTGTTCGTTTTAGAGCTTCGGCTACGCTGACTTTTTTGACCGTCTAGACCTAAGGAACGTGTGAGTACCTAGTTTTGTGCATGTACATTCAACGTGCTCCTCAGGAGGACAAGTTTTACGGGTTGTAAGAGTTTCGCCTTTTGTTGTGAAAAATATGAATGAACGCCAACTTTGGCGCCCCCTATCTCAAAAACCATGTGACATTTTAAAAAACTTTTAATAACTTTAGATCCTCAACTTATTCACAGTGACCTCAACCAGTTTGAAGGTGATCGAATTAAAGCTCTATGACAAGTGCGTTCACATACCATTGGTGCGAAATGGCCAAAATCTGCGAAAAATGTACTTTCAATCCAAAATGGCGGCTTTCCTGTTCGTTTTAGAGGTTCGGCTACGCTGACTTTTTTGACCGTCTGGACCTAACGAACGCGTGAGTACCAAGTTTCGTGCATGTACATTCAACGTGCTCCTCAGGAGGACAAGTTTTACGGGTTGTAAGAGTTTTGCCTTTTGTTGTGAAAAATATGAATGAACACCAACTTTGGCGCCCCCTATCTCGTACACCGAGCGACATTTTAAAAAGCTTTCAGTAACTTATGCTCGGCAACTTGTTCACAGTGACCTCACTAATTTTCAAGGTGATCGCACAAAAACTCTAGGACAAGTTCATTCAAATATCAGGTGTCATAGTGGCTGCTGTCACAAGGGGGCGCTGTTTTTGAAAGTGAATATTTTCAAATAGGTGTCTTCAGGGCCAGACTATCATCAATCCTAGCAAGTTTGGTTCAGATTGGACTCAGTTTCGCAAAGTTGTAGCAGTTTGTTTTTTTGTCACAAATATCTGACTTTGCAGTGTTGCTATGGCAACACCGTTGCGCCATTTGTTATCATAATAAGCACGCATCATCTTTCATGTGTTTTAAATGTTGTCACAAATTTTGAGTTTGATACGATTAAATATGTAAAAGTTATTACCGAAATTGTGTATTTGTTGTATTTTCTGTTACCACAAGGAGGCGCTGTGCTAAAAATGTACAGTTTTTCCACAGACTTCTTCAGCAATGGTCCATCATCAACCCTAGGTAATTTGGTTGGGAAGTGACCTTCTATCGCAAAGTTATAAGAGTTTTGTTGCCTGTGGCGAAAAATAAAAATTTTCACCAACTTTGCCGGCCCCTTTCTCGTACGCCATGATACTTATTAAAAAGTTTTTAGCAACTTTAGATCCTCAACTTGTCCAAAGTGACCTCACCAAGTTTGAACGTGATCCCATGTAAGCTCTAGGACAAGTTCGTTCAAATACCGATGGTGCGATATGGCCAAAATCGGCAAAAAATTAATTTTCAATCCAAGATGGCGGCTTTCCTGTTCGTTTTAGAGCATAGGCTACGCTGACTTTTTTGACCATCCCGACCTAAAGAACGCGTGTACCAAGTTTCGTGCATGTACATTAAACGTGCTCCTCAGGCCCACAAGTTTTATGGGGTGGAGCAGTTATTTGCCCCGTCCACTTTCATTTTTTAACGCACATTCCCCGAAACATTAATAAACGTAAATTTACACCAGGTCTGATGCACTTGCAAAGAATGGTGAGTTTTGGGGCATGTTCAGGGCCTCAAAAACGCGATTTATTTGGAAGGCGGAAGAATAAGAAGAATAACTCTTACGATTACAATAGGGTTCTTGCAACCTTGTTGCTCGAACCCTAACTAGTACCGCAAGCGGTAATTAACGGGTTCGAGCTTGACGGCTCGCGAGTCCCTGTGCGTCCACGTCGCAGCGCGAGTCCTCTTCCTCATCTTCCGTTCATTCACCGCTTGTGGTACTGGTTATTTTCAGCTGCATCCCTGCGCAATGTCATGCGTGTCCTTTTAAAATGGCCGTCTTCCTGTTGGGTGAAAGGCGTGTCTGTAAACGTGTTTAGGGAAGGTACCTTGACTTACATAACAAGGGTGCATTTTCTCTTTTTTCCCTCTGTTACTTTTTCGCTCTTCCCATTTTCCCTGGGTTTTTTTTCCTTGGCCCCTCTTGCAGTACCTTTTGCCCCATCTTTCCCTTTCAGAGCAGCATGAGAAACTGTAAATGTTAGATTTGATAGATTTGTAGGCAAATGCCTCCATCATGTGGCGAACAAAGGTTACTGCACTGACGACCCACTCAGTAGAGTGGATCCTGTGCAGTGTTCTTATGTCAACACCATTGAACGATTTGTTATCATATTCAGCAAGCATCATCTACCATGTGTTTTACATGTTTTCATTCATTTTGAGTATGATACAATGAAATTTGTTAAAGTTATAAGGGAAATTGTGAACTTGTAATTTCTGTTACCACCAGGTGGCGCTGTTTTCAAAATGTACAGTTTTTGCATAAGCATCTTCAGCAAAATCCCATCATCGGTCGTCACGAGTTTGGTTAAGATCTGACCTTCCATCGCAAAGTTATAAGAGTTTGTTGTTGTAGCGAAATACCAGACGTCATATTGTCTGCCGTCAACAGGGGGCACTATTTTTGAAAGTGAATATTTTCATATAGGCATCTTCAGTGATTGACTATCATCAATCCTAGCAAGTTTGGTTCAGATTGGAATAGCATTCGCAAAGTGGTAGCAGTTTGGTTTTTGTCGCAAATATCTGACTTTGCAGTGTTGTCATTGCAACACTGTTGAACGATTTGTTATCATATTCCGCAAGCATCATCTACCATGTGTTTTCAATGTTTTCCAAAATTTTGAGTTTGATACAAGGAAATTTGTTAAAGTTATAAGGGAAATTGTGAACTTGTACTTTCTGTTACCACCAGGTGGCGCTGTTTCCAAAATTTACAGTTTTTGCATAGGCATCTTTAGCAAAATCCCATCATCGATCATCACAAGTTTGGTTAAGATCTGACCTTCAATCGCAAAGTTAAAAGAGTTTGTTGTGTGTTGCGAAATACCAGACTTCCTATTGTTTGCCACCACCAGGAGGCGATGTTTTCAAAATTTACAGTTTTTGCATAGCCATCTTTAGCAAGGGCCCATCATCGATTGTCACTTGTTTGGTTAATATCTGACCTGCCATGGCAAAGTTATGAGAGATTGTTGTGTGTTGCGAGGAATCGTGATTTTCGCCAACTTTGCAGCCCTTCTTCTTGTTCGCCGTGAAACTTAATGAAAAGATTTTGATACCTTTGGATCCTCAACTTGTCCACAGTGACCTCACAAAATTTGAAGGTGATCCCATTAAAGCTCTTTGACAAGTGCGTTCACATACCATTGGTGCGAAATGGCCAAAATCTGCTAAAAATGTACTTTCAATCCAAGATGGCGGCTTTCCTGTTCGTTTCAGAGCTTAGGCTGCTTTGAATTTTTTGACCGTCCCGACCTAAGGAACGCGTGAGTACCAAGTTTATTGCATGTACATTAAACGTGCTCCTCAGGAGGACAAGTTTTACGGGTTGTAAGAGTTTTGCCTTTTGTTGTGAGAAATATGAATGAACGCCAACTTTGGCGCCCCCTATCTCGAAAACCATGCGACATTTTGAAAAACTTTTAATAACTTTAGATCCTCAACTTGTCCACAGTGACCTCACCAAGTTTGAAGGTGATCCCATGAAAGTTCTAGGACAAGTGCGTTCACATACCATTGGTGCGAAATGGCCAAAATCTGCGAAAAATGTACTTTCAATCCAAAATGGCGGCTTTCCTGTTCGTTTTAGAGGTTCGGCTACGCTGACTTTTTTGACCGTCTGGACCTAACGAACGCGTGAGTACCAAGATTTGTGCATGTACATTCAACGTGCTCCTCAGGAGGACAAGTTTTACGGGTTGTAATAGTTTCGCCTTTTGTTGTGAAAAATATGAATGAACAACAACTTTGGCGCCCCCTATCTCGTACACCGAGCGACATTTTAAAAAGCTTTCAGTAACTTATGCTCGGCAACTTGTTCACAGTTACCTCACCAATTTTCAAGGTGATCGCACAAAAACTCTAGGACAAGTTCATTCAAATATCAGGTATCATATTATCTGCTGTCACCAGGAGGCACTGTTTTTGAAAGTGAATATTTTCATATAGGTGTCTTCAGGGCCAGACTATCATCAATCCCAGCAAGTTTGGTTCAGATTGGACTCAGATTCGCAAAGTTGTAGCAGTTTGTTTTTTTGTCACAAATATCTGACTTTGCAGTGTTGCCGTGGCAACACCGTTGAACCATTTGTTATCATAATAAGCACGCATTATCTATCATGTGTTTTAAATGTTGTCACAAATTTTGAGTTTGATACGATTGACTATGTAAAAGTTATTACCGAAATTGTTTTTTTTTGTATTTTTGTTACCACAAGGAGGCGCTGTGCTAAAAATTTACAGTTTTTCCACAGACTTCTTCAGCAATGGTCCATCATCAACCCTAGGTAATTTGGTTGGGAAGTGACCTTCTATCGCAAAGTTATAAGAGTTTTGTTGCCTGTGGTGAAAAATAAAAATTTTCACCAACTTTGCCGGCCCCTTTCTCGTACACCATGATACTTATTAAAAAGTTTTTAGCAACTTTAGATCCTCAACTTGTCCAAAGTGACCTCACCAAGTTTGAACGTGATCCCATGTAAGCTCTAGGACAAGTTCGTTCAAATACAGATGGTGCGATATGGCCAAAATCGGCAAAAAATGAATTTTCAATCCAAGATGGCACCTTTCCTGTTCGTTTTAGAGCTTCGGCTACGCTGACTTTTTTGACCAGCCCGACCTAAGGAACGCGTGTACCAAGTTTCGTGCATGTACATTAAACATGCTCTTCAGGCCCACAATATTTAGGGGGTGGAGCAGTTATTTGTCCCGCCCACTTTCATTTTTTAACGCACATTCCCCGAAACACTAACAAACGTAAATTTACACCAGGTCTGATGCGCTTGCAAAAATTGGTGAGTTTTGGGGCATGGGAAAGGCCTCAAAAACGCGATTCATTTGGAGGAATAATAATAAGAATAATCTTAGCGATTATAATAGGGTTCTTGCGCAACCAAGTTGCTCGAACCCTAATAATAAGAACAAGCGGTAATCAACGGGTTCGAGCTTGACGGCTCGCGGGTCTCCCTGCGCCCACCTCGCCGTGCGAGACGTCTAGCTCATCTTCCGTTCATTCCCCGCTTGCGGCAGTAGTAATTTTCAGCTTAGACTATTTTCAGCGTCCATGTGCTAAGTTAGATGGCACTTCCTGTTTAAAATGGCCGACTTCCTGTTTGGTGAAAGGTGTGTCCGTAAACGTGTTCAGGGACGTTCCTCACATATCAAGTTTTGTGAAGATTGGAAAATGTTAGACTTGACTTCCTGTTTCGGGAGTTCTACTTCCTGTAGGGAGGTTATCCTTTACAGCACATATGTCAGAATCAAGGCCCGTGAATGAGTTATGTCTGGCCCACGGGATGATTTTTAATTACTATTAAAACCGGCTTGCACTATTATGTGCCCTCAGCACCATAATACTAAACATCCCAAGATGCACTGTGAGTGCGATCCCGTGTCATCCTTCATGAACAGCATCACAGTCACAGTGGAAAACTAAACATTGCTGTCATTTTTCATCTCCCTCTCCCCCAAATAGACAAATAGAAAAGTAGACGGTGAAAACAGGGTTTTCAAGACAGGTGAGAGGCAGAATAATGTTCACCGAAGTAAAAGGAAAGCCTGTGTGTCTTGTGTGTGGAGACAGTGTGTCGTTATGAAAGAATATAACTTAAGAAGGCACTATGAAACATGCAACTGTTTTGCACTTTTCAAGTTTGCACTAACTTCTAATTTTATTATAAAAGACAGACATTGTTGAGGAT
>NW_025321303.1:0-10042 GCF_019176455.1 Solea senegalensis
GAAGGAGGAGGAGAAAAGACACACGGATTAATACGGATTAAAGAGGGAGAAATGATTTGATTAACGTCAGATTACACAGCTCAGACGCAGCATTTCTCCACCACATGTAAAGTGACTGTGACTCACTAACGGAAGATTAATCCAGATTAAAGACTTTAAAAATGTCCATTTCAGTTCAAACATCATGATCTGGAAGAATCAGATTAATAATTTGACTGTAAACCACACACTGCAGGTCCAGTCTTTTATTTTGAAAGGCCAGGTCAGATTTTTCTACAAACCTCTTAAAAAGTCGTACATAAAGTAGAGAAACGGAAAGACATAATCTGCAGTCAGATTATCAGAGGAATAAATCTCATTTGTCTTGTTTTGATTGATTTGTATGTGTAAATGTGACGTAATCCCCACTGTGTGCCACTAGGTGGAGCTTTAGCACCGTTTAAAGATGCTGGAGAAAAACTGGAGTCTGAGACACAAATGATTGATTATTAAAAGTTATTAAACGACAACATAGAGAGAAAAGAAGGAGAGCAGAGAGGAGGAGGAGAGAGGAGAGAGGAGGAGGAGACACACGACAGCAGCCACATCCTTACTGAACATCATTTACATGTCGTTTATTATCATTTAAAATAGTCATTAATCTACTCTTTGGCTGAGTATGTGTAAGAAAACGGTCTTTTATTGATATTGACTTTGATGTTTTTAATCTGTTGTGAAACGACTTCCTTCATTAAAATGTGTTTTTAGCTCTTAAATAACATCCTAACTTCAATGAATCACTCTTATGTTATACATTATTATACAGTGTTTTCCTCCATGAATCTCAAATTAGAAACATTTTCTCACTTTATTTAACAACGTCAATACATTTGCACAATTTTTATGTATTTTCAGCATTTATTCTTTCAGTTTTACGTGGAAAATTAAGGGGTTTTTTTTGGTTCTAATTTACTTTGCTCACTGGCTGCTGACGTGATGATGAAGAAGAAGAAGAAGAAAGGAATGAAAGATCAGAGAGAGAGAGAATAAAGAAGAGTTCATATACAGAGGCAAAGAGAGAGAAATACACACAGTACATGAAGAGTACACACACACACACGAGTAGAGAGTACAGTACAGAGCCCGTGTGGAGTCAGAGGAAGTCACTGACGCTGCTGATCCCTGGACGTGTTCATGTGTTCACTGCTGCGTCTGTGAACGCGACGATGAATCCATGACTCGCCGAGTAACTGTCGCACAGACGTGAAGTTGTCATTTCTGTGTGTGCACGACACTTTGTCTCTGTTGTGGAAACGTTGGTGCAATTATCATTATTATTATTATTATTATTGTTATTATTATTACAACAATTAATAATAATAATAATAATAATAATAATAGTTATTATTATTATTATTCTTATGAAAGTACAGTACGTGACGTCACTCGGAGAATCTCAACACTGACTGGCCGTCGTGTGAACACAGCATGACGCTGCGTTTTCCCTTCACTCGTCAATTAAACGATGAGTTTGAGATTAAGTTTGAAAACACATGTTATCGACGCGCTCTTCCAGCGACAGCTCTGTCAAGATGGACCAGCGATCCGGGGATGGCCTGCAGGAGTGACTTACTTTGTGTGTGTGTGTGTGTGTGTGTGTGTGTGTGTGTGTGGCGTGTGTGTGTACATGCAAACCTCCCAAAACTCTGATCCGCAGTTACAGGAGGAGGAGAGCGACTGCTGGTTAGTTTGTTCACTGGGCTGTGTGACTGTTGCTGTAGAGACAGAGGGCAGCAGCAGCCAGGACAAGGATGCTTCCAGGTGGGTAGGGTGGAGTGAGTGAGTGAGTGAGTGAGTGAGTGAGTGAGTGAGTGATTGAGTGAGTTCTGCTTGGTCACTAGAGGCTGAGAAGGAAAACACTAAAACACTGCAGATGCACTGAGATTATGCAGCAGCAGCAGCAGCAGAGGGAGTTACATGGAGAGAGAGGGAGGGAGGGAAAAGTGGTGACGACGATGATGATGACGTGCACTGCTTTTAACAATTAGTGAGGGAAACCTCTACAGGAGAAGAAGTTAAGGAGGAAAGAGTTCTCTACGCTACGACTGAAGTGTTTTAATTTGACACATTTATGTTAACACTAACGCAGCAGCAGCAGCAGCTTCTTTCTTACTGTGTGTCCTGTTAATCAGAGTCGGGCTGGGCAAAAGAATATCATCACCTCACATGTTGTTAGTCTCTATACTGATATATTAGAGATATATACGAGGATATAAAGCTGCACACAGGTTGTTTCTCTGGACTCACGAAGAGTTTACTCACGTAAATAAATCTGCACGTTTATTTCAAAAAACGTTTGCCAATTCAAAATAAAATAATAATAATAAAAGTACAAGTGTCTAATGTTAAATGAAGGATATTTACATTTACGTGTGTTAATAATAGAAACGATAACATTGACTATAAATATGGTCAAATTCTGCTTCAACACCAATAATTTGGTTTAAAATTTTAAAAATTGTTGATTTCATGTATTTTTTTAACCAATATATGTAATATTAAGTGTATTTCACTCATTTATTCAATATACAGCCTTTAAAACCAGGGAAAAGTGTCACAGACACCAAGATCTAAGACCAGAATCTGGTCTCATGTCACTATATATACTGTAGATATAACGAATAAGGATCATTTGCCCAGTTCTAGATCAGAGTCGAGACAACGAGTGTGGAACTGCGGCAGTCGATCAGCATCATGAGTGCAGCACAGAAGGAAATGGCCCTTTTATTATTATGTATTATTGTATAATTGTATAATTGAATAACTCACTCATTATACCAATATCATTTCTCAACAGAAGCCGCTGACCAAACTGGAGCGGAAAATAAAAGGTCAAGAGTAAATCAGGAGGACAGGAATCGTGTTGAATGAGTAAGAAAACAGAAATCTTGTGACCTTTAAAGGTGAAAGAACATTTCTCTTTCTGTTTCAGGCAAATTCATCACATAACACAATCCACACCCGTCATAGGATTATGTCTAAGACTTAATCTCACCTTTGGACAGAGTTTTTCCAACAGAAAACTCACTCTCCTGCACCAAAGTCCATAGAGAAAATCATCGTTTTTTAGCTGGCGGGGACACAGGAGCTGCTGGTCGACCGCTGCCCCGTGTGGTCACTTTGTGTCACTAAAGTCAACCTGAACTGAGTTTTTCAAACACAGAAGACGCAGTCGAACAACGTTACAACTTATTACAACTTCCTGACGCAAGGAGCAGCGGATCAACAACTCCTGTGCCCACTGATGTAAAATCGAGGATTTTCTCTATGGACTTTGGTGTGGGGGAGTTACAAGAACGAGTTGAAGCCGCTAAACCAAACCTTTCTCTTCACGTGGCTTCTGCTCAGAAACAAACAGGCCGCGCGTGTGTGCGTGTGTGTGTGTGTGTGTTGACTCTCAGTGACACGTGCAGGGCTGTGTACTGTACTTACCCCGTTCCACTCGACGCTCATACTCACTTCCTCGCCACCGTCCGGGCCGCTCTCGTACTTGACCGTGTCCGAGGTCAGGCTCTCGCGGCTGCGCTGCTTCTCGCGGCTCTCGGGCTCGCTCAGGACCTCGGCCACGCGCTGCTTGTGCGCGTTGTCCAGACCCTGATCGACACACACACACACACGGCAGCAATAAATGCAAACAACCTTTAAAAACTAGAGAGAGACTGACTGAAAACGTGTTTTTACATTGTTCTATTTCAAGAACGGCTGATGATACAGATTAAATGTTTGGATTGTGAGCGTCAGGAGGCTTTCAGGAGCCCTCGTGTTTAAATTTGTGAAAAACTCGACAGAATTGACAGAGTAATGACAGTTTTAAAATCACCGTCGTCTTCCTGTTTTCAGAGTTTTAACATGGGAGTCAATGGGAGCTTCGAGCAGAACTCTCTGTGCTTTCAGGTGATTTTGGGAAAAACTGCACGTCATATGAAAACGACAACAACACACAGGGCTAGATGACAACCACAGCGACGTTTTTATGTCAAAACTGTCTGTGTCGGTTGGAAATTGTGTGCAGGAGGAGAGTTAGTTTAGAGATTTCTGTGATTATTTTTCATGGATACACACTCATAAAATCTGAACACAAAAAATAAAGTAGAAAACTTAACTGTGATTGTGTAAAAACTGTAAAAGTTATGTAAACTTTGATTTAGGTGATAAAAGTCTCAAGTCTTGTGACCCGTTTAAAGTTTCAACCACGTCTCTACATTAAAGTGTGACGACACTGTGAGGCTGCGTTCTCCATTCGTGTGTATGTGGAAACCTTTTTTTTTCTAGAAAAGGGAGTTCTCATTGATCTGGCACTCTAATTAATCCAGTTTAATCCTTCTGTTACCATCCTGGATTTGGCCCGCGGTACTTCTCATAATAACTCTGAGACCAGCGGTCAGCAATTGGTGGCCCGTGGACCAAAACTGGCCAGCCAGCATCAGTATCTGGGCCCGGAAGACTGGATGATTTAATATTAAAGTCATAGAGGTGACAGAACATGACTCAGCAGAATTACAATCACAAAATGGACAAAACATAATCCCTTTCTTTCTTTTTTTTTTTAAATTAAAGTTACACAAAAGAATTGTTTCCCTCAAGAGAAATAAAAGAAATAAACTGATTTCCAGCTGTAAATGTTTTATTTTTTAATCATTTTATTGTTGTTTTGAAATCTTATAAAGCACTTTGTAACTTAGTTGGGAACAGAACTGTACAAGTAAAGTGTGGTTTTTATAAATACTAATATTATGATGATATTATTTGGCACACAGGCAACCAAAATGATGCTGATTTGACTTTTTTGTTTTCAGAAATGAAAGAAAGAGTTTTCGTCAGCAGCCTGTGTTGTCATTAAATCTTAATCTGGACGGTGTTACAGCAGCCGTGTGCGTGAGGCCCGAGGCTCGCTCTGGTTCCTCTGACCTCCTCTGATCCATGAATGATTCAAGAGACGCGACACACGTTCACAACATTCACATGTTGAAAAAGGTGAATTCAGTTTTAATGAGACACGCGGCTCTGGTTTCCCTTTTCAATCTCATGAATCTTATTCTCCATGCTTTTTGTTGCCTTTCTACTCGTCTTAGGTTTGATTTAGTGAACGTCTGCGATGGTGCGACACAGGACGAGAACCAACCATTATTCTCAGAATTGAGTCCAGTACTTAAGTAAATGACGACGCTCTCAAACGTCTTGTTTTTTGTCCACATTCAGTTTTCAATGATTTCTTTGTCATATGGAGCAAAGAAACCAGAAAACATTCACTTTCAATGAGCTAAAAAAAAACAACTTGTTTTTTTAGTATTAAAAATAAAACTCAACACTGATCAAATCGATTCGATGTAAAGACGATGAAAGAAAATGAGTCAGTTTGTTTGAAACCAGAAAATGTTCACATTGAAGAAGCTGAAAAATTCATTGTGTAA
The DNA here is from genome assembly GCF_019176455.1 of Solea senegalensis. Taxonomy (NCBI): domain Eukaryota; kingdom Metazoa; phylum Chordata; class Actinopteri; order Pleuronectiformes; family Soleidae; genus Solea; species Solea senegalensis. Next base: position 5,451 of record NW_025321303.1, read on the forward strand.
TCGATTAGTGATCGATCAGTCATTAGACCTGGTTCCTCTTAGGAGACTTTTGGGATAAAAGAGGCTAAAAATCCCAATAAATCCCCCAAAATTATCGTTGTTTTTGCATGTTTTGAACAGAACTGTACAAGACTGTTTTTATAAAAACTAATATTATGACAGACGAGTGTTGTGTGGCGAATCCTCACTCACTGAAATGAAATAAAGAAGAAGCGTTTGCTGTTTCTTCTCTGTTTCTATAAATAACAGAAAAACTTTGTGAAATGGTTGAAAAATTCATTTTTCATTTCGTTTTTGTTTCATAGACTGAAATGTCATCTGCAGTGTCATGTGATAATCCACTAGCTGCAGGGGCGTCTTCACCGCATCCTCTCATCTCCACCATGGGAGGAAGTTTAAAAAGCCGCAGCTCCAGAGAATCACCTCACTCACTGATGATTTCACACCAGAGAGACAACACTTTCCCTCCCTGCCCTCAGTGACGTCTCAGTGACGTCTCATTGACGTCTCAGTGACGTCTTCGTCCCCGCGTCACTGGCAGAGAGGCCTCACCTGTTTTCTGGAACGCATGGCAGCTTCCTCCAGAGTCTCCGCCGCCTCGAACTTCCCCTGCCGCTTGTAGAGAGCGCCCAGGTTCTTCAGGGTGGTCGTCACCGTGGGGCTGCGGAGACAAAGACGCAGGAACATGGGGGTCAAAGAATTAGAGATAAACAACAACAACAATAATAAAAGCAGAAAAATAAAAGAAAATACTCATACAGCTTATAATAAAGAAGAATATCAGACTATTGTGAGTATGATATACGTGTAGAGATCTAAATAATTTGCATTAAATCTGTTTCCAGTCCACAGCTGCTTATTTACAAGCACATGTACGTAATTAAGCAAACATTAAACACTGAATAAAGTATTTATATTCATATAAATGTGAAAAGTCATCATTAATATGTTGCACACAAAGTATTTAAACCTGCAAATTTAAGGTAAGAAAAGTAGATCCATTACTAAGTGAATCGTCAACGATTTAGATCATCGATTCATGGGTTTGATGCTTTTTTCTGATTGTTTCAGCTTCTGAAATGTAAATATTTGCTTCATTTCTTTGATCCATGAAACAAAGAAATCATTAAAACACAATCATTGTTGGTTTGTGGACAAAAACAAGACGTTTGAGAACGTTGATGATCAACATTTCTCAACATTCCAGGGGCCAAACAACCACTCGATGAATTTCTGCTTATTTTTCTTGCACATTCCTGGATGATTTCACACGTTCACTCTCTCCTCGAACACTGGATGAATCAAACACAAAGTGTCACCGTCACCTGTCCACTTTACAGGCTTTGTACCAGCCGCCGTATTCTCCAAACGGTGAGCCGTCCTTCTGCTTCCCCTGGAACACAAACACTTTCATCAATCCATCTGTAGTTTTAGAGTTAGGTTGAGAGTGTTCTTGTGATAGGGTGGATGCTTTGTGATAATGGTTTGCACTTCCAGGCCACCGTAGTTTTCTGGTTGTTTGAGTTTGAGTGTCACCTTGCTCTGCTCCTCTCTCTCCTCAGCGTGCATCCAGATTGGTTTGTTCACGTCTGAAATAGAACGAAATAAAATCATCAGACAACAGAACGTTATCGACCTTTATCTTGACCTTTACATGAGGAGAAAACTGCAGGGACGTATGAATGTTTGTTTGAGTCTCTCTGCAAATAACAGGATACTGACTGCACTGTTTAAATGTCAGCGTGTGTGTGTGTGTGTGTGCGCGTGTGTGTGTTACCGTCGACTGAGCCGAACTCCCTCTCGTGAGCGCGGGTGAGGATTTCTTTATACAGAGTCTCGGCCTGCTTGAACTTGCTCTGCTTCAGGTAACACGACGCCTAAAACAAAACAACACACACACACACACAATGGAGAGAGCTGAGTCAGCAGGACAGTGAAAACGATGAGTCGTGAGAAAAGAAAATGAAACCTCCAGAGTTTCCACCCTGCAACTCAATAATCTACAATAATACACTTGTTAACCTTTATTTTGAAAGGCACACGTTGTGTATGTGTGATGTTATTTCTCCCTTTAATTTTAATGTTCCTTATTTAATTATTGTACATTAATCTCCCAACAACTGCAAAGTATATTCATTTACGATCTTGTATCGTTGGGTCTTCCATCACCGACTGTTCTGAAGAATTACTTTTTAGAAAACACAGCACTTCCAATGACGCATGTGTATTTAGGGAGATTCTCCAAAACTTTCAAGGTCCTTGAAATTGTTTTTGTCAAATTCACAAAGTTTTGAGGACCTTTAGGAACCCTGAAGAACAAAATACAAGCACTTCCAATGACCCAGCCTTAAAAATGTTTTAAATTCACAAACTTTCAAGGATTTCAAGGACCCCCCTGGGAACCCCAAAGGGCACTATTTACCTAAATATCAACTGAACTTCTTTCTTGCACAAAATTTGGCAAGTTTGGTAAGTGAGTTTGGCAAAATTCAAGGACCCATGGGAACCCTGGAGGGCACACATTTTCAAAAACCTTCAAGCGTCTTAAAATCCTTGAAGGTTTGGCATTTGGAAAACAAATTGAAGGACCTGTGGGAACCCTGGAGGGCACATTGGCAGTGGGAGACATTTACCCAAATATCAACTTCACTTCTTTCTTGAACAAAATTCAAGCACTTTCAATAACCTATGTATTTTTAAGACAATGGCCTTAAATTCTTTTCAAATTCACACATTTTCAAAAACCTTCAAGGGTCTTAAAATCCTTGAAAGTCTGGCATTTGGAAAACAAATTGAAGGACCTGTGGGAACCGTGGAGTGCACAATGGAGGTGGGAGACATTTACCCAAATATCAACTTCACTTCTTTCTTACAAACAATTCAAGCACTTGCAATGACCTATGTCTATTCAGGGCGATTTTCAAGGGCCTTGATTTATTGTTTTTTTGTTTTAAAGATTTCAAGGACCTGCGGGAACCCCGTGTTATGCGTTTACTGATCTTTGATGACCCAGGAGTTGCTTGCTAGTTGCTAGTTAACACCCAGTGGTGCATCACTGATTACCAGGTTATTCTTGGTCTTGGCCACGTTGGGGTCGTCTGGGCCCAGCTTGGTCTGGTAGATCTCCAGTGCTCTCATGTAGTAATACTCCACCTCCTCATATTTGCCCTGGTTCTGACACAGCAGAGCCAGGTTGTTCAGCTGCTTGGCCACGTCTGGGTGGTCCTTCCCCAGAACCTGGGACAGAGGACAGAGGACAGAGGACAGAGACGAGGGTTAATAAAACAACAACAATCGTGTCCATGGTGACAAATGATCACCAGGTGGTGCTGCTGTTGCTGGGTAAGATTTAGTTCATATATTATACACTAGATACAGATGTTTAATTGGGACGTGTCACATGGTCACACCTGAGTGAATGAGCGGCTGCAGCGATTCATTTGTTATTAAACTAATCAGCAACTGTTCTATTCATCAGTTCATTGGTTTGAGAGATTTTACAGCTTCTTAAATATGTACAATAACAAAGAAATCATTCAAAGTGATTCATTTTGGTGACATTTTGTGGTTTTTCCAGATACAAAAATCAACATTTTCTGACATTTTACCAATGAAACAACTCAATTACGAAGAGTCACTAATATTTAATGTATATGTAGCTCTGCATGTACGTATTCTTTAATGAAAATAAAACAAATCTGTCTCCTGCTTTTCAACTAAGAACCTTTTCTTTCCCCAAACTTAAGTAATTTCATCCTTTTATCATGCACAGGTTATGTCACTGCAGAAAAAAATAATCTCAACATAATAATCTGTGTTCAGTTTGGTATTTTTACTACCAAGGTCCTGGAGAACAGTGGAGACGGCCGTGAAGTCTGCGATGAGTGAAGTTGAAGGAATTTCATGTGAACATTCTTGGCCGTGGAGAACAGAGGGAACACGAGGACGGGGCAAGTTCACGAAGCGACGCTACGACACAGATCATCTGTCTTTATTATGTTTTAACAGAATCTCTCTCTCGCCTGAGCTTTTAAAAGAGACATAACTGCAGCAAAGAGTGAGTGAGTCCTTCTGATTCAGCAGCTCTGCCTCTTTTTCACTCTGCTGCAGAGACACGTTTTCAACTTTAAGCCTGAGTTTGAGAGGCATACACAGAGAAATCCTTCAGCTAAACCAAAGGATGACGTCTCCTCTCTCTGAGGAGGAGGAGGAGGAAGAGGAGGAGGGTTTGCAGTAAATATAAAGGTGTCTCTTCAGCTCCTTCAGCACTTGCTGAGCAGCAGCATCTCTGTCAGTGTCAGACTACAGCAGGGGAGACAAATGAAGACGATAAAGTTCTCGCCGGATGTTTTAAGCAGCAGAGATAAATGAGAACAAGACGCTGCTGAAGGTTAGAGAGGGAAGAACTATCCTAACGATTATCTGTCCATTATTTTCACGATTAAACGAGTCATCGTTTGGTCCATAAAATGTCAGAAAATGCTGAAAAATGTTGTAAAAATCATAGAAACTTGAAAATATTCACATTTAAGAAGCTGAAAAATGACAGAAACTAGAAAATATTTACATTTAAGAAGCTGAAAATGACAGAA